>NC_039290.1:5089953-5389953 GCF_003368295.1 Carassius auratus
TAAAAAACATAAAATTCGGTGCAAAATGTAACTGCAGTAAAGTTCTGTCGAGGTGCTCAGATCAACACAGACGTACCTCTGGAAATATCTGCCTTAGCAGCTTTTGGTCTTCTCCGTAAACACACAAGATGGTCAAATTCATCCCTCTCCACAAACAAGGTTTGACAGGCCCATGGTCTTCCTTTTCAGCTGGAATAAAGAAAAAGTAACAAGTTGTTGTTGTTGTTTTAATACATACATGTTTAGACAGTGTGTTAGAAATGATCTGTGAACAAAATATTTGAAAGGAAGGACTATAAGGAAGGTTATTAACATAAAGTAAGGATAAATTAATTGAAGTAAATCAGTTATAACTACATATCTTCAACATTACCTGTGTCGAACCTTTGAAGGACTTCATCTTCACTGGAAACTTCTTCAAGTTGAGCTTCGAGTACAAGTTCCCTGTTAATACAAGAACTGATCAAAATCTGATTCTGAGCTGTGAAAATATGCCATGATGAACAAGAGAAAGAAAGAAAAATATGTGTGACTTATTTATGAATTACAGTTCAGAAAAATAGGAAACGAAAATGAGAGAGAGAGAGAGAGAGAGAGAGTGAGAGAGAAAGAGAGAGAGAGAGAGAGAGAGAGAGAGAGAGCATCATAAAGAGCTGCTGGACACTGAATGTTGTTGTAGGAGCTGGAGATGTATGTGATATGAAGAAACTGCAAAACTGAAAAAAAAAAAAACACTGAATCACAATTACATTACAAAAAGGTATTAAAGGCATGGCATTGTGGTTAATGATTTTTAACTACAAATACCACAGTAAAACAGTTATCATGGTAAAAAAAAAAAAATATGGTAAGTGTTGTGGTCACTGGTCATTTCAGATTCGTTGCGATTGCCACACATTCGTTCACTGGCATTCACAACATATTTGTAAAGAAAACGTCAAACTGCACTTACTTTGACATTAATTGCAGACAATCAGAACAGTACCTTAAAAAATAAACCATAAAATAAAATTGTTTACAAACCTGGACAACAACGCATGGTAAGATGTTGGGTCACGCCTCCTTTTTTTGGGTGGTAACGATGGTAACGACAGTCAAAGGTCATTTGATGACGACACACCCGACAAACGAGACTGTCGTAATACGGCCGCTAGAGGGCGCTTGATTTTAAAACGTAATAATAGGTCGTAATATGCTGCTTGCACAAACGACCTATGTGGTCGTTTTTAAGAGGAGGACAGTCTCTGTTAAAAACATGAAACATGGCTCTTTAGGAGTGTTTTTTTTATGTGTTTAATGTAGTCCACTATGTTTAAGTGAAGAAACCACGGGACAGGGCTGACACCTCATGGTCAGCTCTAAGGTCAAAGGTTAAAGGTCAGGCCATGAGCAGTGAGTTGTGGCATTTTGATCCTTTACAATTTCTGAAAAAGTATTAAGGTATGGCATGTAACTCATAACTCTTCAGAGATAAGTTAGTGCTAGACTGACAGAACCTTTTGTGGAATGGAAAGGTTCCTTGGATGTTGGAACCATTGATGCAAGAAAGATCCTTTATTTTTAAGAGGTTAGATAAAAAAAAAAAAAAAAAAAACATTATCTTCATTCATAATATTCTTGCTGCATGACAAAAAGTTGCTCTGTAAGGCCAGCTTCTGGATGTTTCACGACCATCCAAAAATTTACCTGGTAACATCCAGAATATTGTTTAAGCAAAAATATCTTTGAATCATTGTTAGATTTGTTTATACAAGAATTATGAGTTAATTATGTTGTTTACAGGACATCTCTAGTCAGTAAGCAATTATTGTCAATGTGTCCATATTACATACACATCATGCTAACATGTTTATAATATAAATTAACAATAACAATGTGTGAACTTTACTGCTCATGCTTGACACAGGTCATTCAAGACACTACAATGTAAAAAAAGACAAATTAGAGTCTTAAACAAATTATTACATGTATGCACTACAATTCAAAGATATGAGGTCAGTAAAATTTAAAAAACAAATAAATTAAGACTTTTATTTGGCAGAAATGCATTAAAGGCACAATATGTAAGATTTTCTTAAAACAAAATATCCAAAAAAACACATGTACATTTTTTTTCATGCAGTTGTGTACTTACATTTTCCAAAAAAATCCATAGAAATTCCAATAACAACTATAAAGTATAACTATATTATACTTCACACCAGCGGACAATATTGTCAGTAACGGGCTAATACGTAACGGGGAAATCGTGGCCTACTGGTTAGAGAGTATGACTCCTAACCCTAAGGTTGTGGGTTCCAGTTTTGGGTCAGCAATACCACAACTGTGGTGCCCCTGAGGAAGGCACTGAACCCCCAACTGCCCCTTGTGCACCGCAGCATAAATGGCTGCCCACTGCTCCGTGTGTGTGCACTTTGGATGGAATGCAAAAAAAAATGCAGAGCACGAATTCTGAGTATGGGTCACCATACTTGGCTGTACGTCACTTTCACTTTTTTTTTTTTTTCACTTTCAACAACATTAAATTTCACGTTCCTTGCTGCTAATTCATTACGATGACATAAAATAGTGTGATCAAACGTACAGGTAATACAAATGAATTCATTATCTCATCTGTGAACATGACTCATGAATTCCAAGGTGAAAACAACACTCTCCTTCATAGCGTCATCAAAGCTTGGCCTTTGTTATCGTTTTGAAAATGCAACTTCAAGTGGCAAAAACTTACATATTGTTCATTTAAATGACTGTAAAGATATGTATTATGTTACAAAAGACTTCTATTATAAATAAATAATAGATAAGTAATAATTGTTCTTTTGAAATTATTATATAATCCAGAAGAAAAATATTAATCACAACTGTTTTCAACATTAAATATATCAGAATGACTTCTGAAGGATCATGTGACTCTGAAGACTGGATTAATGGTTTTCAGTATGTTCTTTAAATGATTCAATATTAATTATAAATGTGTATTATACTTTATATGTTCATAATATTGCAATTTAAACAGGAAATGTGTTGAGCTTGCTATTATCTCACAACAACTGTAACAATAAACATTCTTATATATCAGAAAAACATTATGTGCTTAAGTCCAAATCTCTATATACTACGTAAACGGTGATTTTTGGGTGAACTATCCCTATTAATATCATAAAATCCTCCTCTACATGTCCCTCTTATTCACATTCTTTTTGAACCTCAAATTCTCATTGTTCACTTTCTCTCTCTCTTGTTCTTCATACACTCTGTTTGCTCTATCTGTCATCAGTCTCACCTCCTATCACACGTTCACAGAGAGGAAAACAGAGCCTCCCTCTAGTCTCTCCCTTCATATGTCTTTCCTGCCATTCCTTCATCCATCTCAAAAACTCCGGACTAGTCAAAATAATGCTATCGCTAAGGAAAACACTGCCATGAGGAGGTGCCACGGCAACGAGTGATGACAGCGTCTGCTCACACATTCCAGCCGGGAATTATCAAGAGAGACCATCTTCACACAAACAAACATAGTCAAGCCTCAAGAAGACTGAAAACCAGTAGGACTACCACACTCCAATAATTCCCTTTAGACAAAAAACATAGAAAACGACACATTAATCCAAAGGGAAATAGTTTTACACATGAACATCATAAACAAACTATAAGTTTGTGTCGGCATTTTATGTGTGTATGGAAGTTGAGAGATCAGGAATGTTGCCATAAAAGATGATAATGTTGATCTAAAAACAGGATTGATGTCTTGTCTAAAAGGATTCGGTCATACATCAACAACCTAAAAAAACAAACAAAATCAGACCTTGCTCTGCAAAACAGGTCAAGGTTTCATCCTACAATCACGTTTTATATTTAAGAGACTTCAAATTCAAGGAAAATAAGCATTTTAAGTTTATATTTGCACAGCTAGGTCGTTTTTATGCTAATTACCTACCACCTAAAACATATCATTTGATTTTGGGTAGCAACCGGACTTCATGAATCAGACAGTTCAAGTAGCCAATTTTATGGTTTGTCCTAGTCACCAATGGAACCAAACAACTACAAACTGGAAACAGCTTTGTTTTCATTGTGCAAAAACATTCAAATGTACCCACTATAAGATCTGTCTCTTACAATGAGACTATTTCTGACCTGCACCACTAATATTCTCAAAGTGCAAACAACTAAAAAACAAGCAATATTTGACCACAGTGTAAATTTAACTAACATTATTGACAGTGGAATAGAAAATGAAGAATTATTAGCACCCTTTATTCAGCAGTTTACATAACACATAAAGCAAATTTCTATAATTCACAAATTAACAGACTCAGAAATATATTAACCATACACTGTATCTGAAGTGTATTTAACTGATAAACATGAATGCCTTTAAATTGGGTGAAATGTTTATAATATAAGATCACATAAACACACTAATGCATTATTGTTGTTAATTTGACACACGCTTGTGTTCAAATTGCACAAAAGATATCACTGAGGCTATACAAGATCTCTCAACTTAAACTGCGTGGCTAAAATGGAAAACAAAATGTTCTGACATCACCAATCTCTCCAGCATATTCAGCCTCTTTTAGAGAACGGCTGAAAGCGAGCCACTTCAAAGAACAACCAATATTTAGTAATGCCTGGAGCTTGTTAGAAGCTAATTGACAAAACCTGAAATGCTTTAGAAGAAAACTTTGTGGTCTAATGAGTGTAAAATTCAACCCTATATCCTGAAAGCAAAGTGCTATATTAGACATACACTAAATACAGATATCCAGAAAACACCATTGCCAGCTACTATGAGACATGACACTCTAAAGAACGAGGAACTAGGAGCTTGTTCTCTTCAACAATAACAGCACCAATATTTATGGAGTCAACTACTGAAGAAAAACAAATCCTGTGTTTTAAATGAGATTCAAATCCCAAGACTGGGTGTCCTTTATAAAACTTTATTTTATGTTCTTAGAAACCATTTCTGTGACATAATCTTGTTGAAAGGACCAAACTGAGGCCAAGTCTGAACCTCCTGGCAGAAGCAGCCAGGTTTTGGCCAGCCGTGGTAAAAAAATAAATAAAAAAAATATGGGAAAAATAATGGCATTATGGGAAGTCGTTTTGGAGGCTGTATATTTTACAGGTCGCAACCATATATATTATTATAATATTTAATGTTAATTTAACATATCTGAACTACTTAAACCTATGTTGTACTATACAAAATATACTGATAACCACCATAAAATTCATCAAAAGTGGCCTTTCCGTGAAAAGAGACTAATGAGGTAAATAGAAGAGTGGAGTTTTATCCACGAAAGGGCAAAAAAACACCATCAGGGTAAAACACAAGGTTAACATAATAATAAAAATACTATCCAAACAACATCAAATGTGTCATAAAACACTATAATATGCATGAACAACAACATAACTTTAACATAAATTTAAAAAAATAAAAATTCAAAAGATATTTCCCTCTAAAAAACTGTATGCGTGTGTGTGTCTGTGTAGAGAATTATACAATTCACCTCTACAAGTTTCTTGAGACCACTAGAAGCAAAAAAGCCCCAAAGCACCAAAGATCCACCACAATACTTTATTGCGTGTGTAAGGTGCTTTTCCTTGCATGTATTTTTCTTTGACACCAAAAATAATGACATTGTATATGGACAAAAAGATCAATTTTGGTCTCATCTAACCACAAGACACAATTGACATAAGTTGAAATATAACTCCCAGAAAAGTTCAGACGCTGCAGTTTATGGTCTGTGCTCAGAAATAGTTAATCTGTGCATCCTTTCCTAAGCGCTTGTTGACAATGCTGTGTCATCAAAGAGCTGATTTTCAAGTGTGGAATTCTGACCCCTGGATTCCTCTACGCATCTCATCGTGTTCCTCACTCAGTGTGGGAGCAAAATCCCCACACATAATTTTCTGGAAAATTAGCAGTTGTTCCAGACTTCTGAAACCTTTTGATTTTACCCTTTGTGCTTAGCGGCATTTTCAACTGTTTATGTATTCTTTTATATCTGTTACTTGATCTGAGCAGTTCAACAATCATCTGTCACTTTTCGGCTGAAAGCTCTGCGGTTTTACCCATGGTGATGGACAAAGGTATTTTACATGTGTGCAAACTCATACTTATACCCAAGGGAAAGTAGAATTGGAGAAAGGCAGCAATACAGTTCTTGGAAACGGAAACCAACTGTAAAGCATAGGATTTCATAACAGCCGCCACTTTGTTTGGTCTTTAAATATTCTTCTGAGAGCGCCAATAGTTCTGAAACCTATGTTTTGGATATGGAATTAAAATACTTATAGTATATTAAATTCAAATAAGGTTACAAACATGTCTGTGACAAAATGTGACTTCTTTGTTTGTGTAGATTTGCAATTATGGATACCAATTAAATTTAGCATTGATTTAATGAATTACTTCATTCTGCGTTGCAGGCTTGACAGGCACCTGAAGGACTCTTGAAATGCAAAGAGACTTTCTCTCTCCTTCCCTCTTTTTGGGCTCAGGATTTTGGGGACGCCACAGTTCTCCCTGTCATTTGGTCCTCCATCAGCGGAGGTTTTGGATTTGCACTTCTCTCTCTCCTCATCAGTCTTTCAGCATAAAGAGCTCCAGATGGAGCAGCCCAGCAGCAGCTGCTAATTGAATGGCACATAAAACAATTCTGCCATTGTCTCAGGAAGTAACCAAATCAACAGCACATTTATGACCACTGATGACCAGTTAAGCATAAGTTAAGCAGTTAAGACTTAATGAAGATGAGATAGGAAGGTCATGACTGGAGAGAAATGCAATGGTTCCTTGTTTGAAAGCACCTGGATTAGCACAACATTAATGTCCTGAGATTTATTAGCTAAAGCATAATGCATCAAAGTCCATATGGATATTCAGAAGTACAGCACACATGTACATAAACCACATGCACCCAACAATAAACACATTCAGATTTACATTTTGCAACTCCCATTGAACTTACATAAACACAAGCAAAGGTCAAACATATTGCTTTAATATTAGATCAAAGACAAACTATTTAACATTTTTAAAAGTTGCAAAAAAACAAAAACATATTTATATGGTCAATTACATGTGCACGCTCTTGCCCCTTGGCAATGGGTTTTTGAATGGCATGTATGTACAGTATTGTTCAAAATAATAGCAGTACAATGTGACTAACCAGAATAATCAAGGTTTTTCATATATTTTTTTATTGCTACGTGGCAAACAAGTTACCAGTTGGTTCAGTAGATTCTCAGAAAACAAATGAGACCCAGCATTCATGATATGCACGCTCTTAAGGCTGTGCAATTGGGCAATTAGTTGAATTAGTTGAAAGGGGTGTGTTCAAAAAAATAGCAGTGTGGCATTCAATCACTGAGGTCATCAATTTTGTGAAGAAACAGGTGTGAATCAGGTGGCCCCTATTTAAGGATGAAGCCAACACTTGTTGAACATGCATTTGAAAGCTGAGGAAAATGGGTCGTTCAAGACATTGTTCAGAAGAACAGCGTACTTTGATTAAAAAGTTGATTAGAGAGGGGAAAACCTATAAAGAGGTGCAAAAAATGATAGGTTGTTCAGCTAAAATGATCTCCAATGCCTTAAAATGTAGAGCAAAACCAGAGAGACGTGGAAGAAAACGGAAGACAACCATCAAAATGGATAGAAGAATAACCAGAATGGCAAAGGCTCAGCCAATGATCACCTCCAGGATGATCAAAGACAGTCTGGAGTTACCTGTAAGTACTGTGACAGTTAGAAGACGTCTGTGTGAAGCTAATCTATTTTCAAGAATCCCCCGCAAAGTCCCTCTGTTAAAAAAAAGGCATGTGCAGAAGAGGTTACAATTTGCCAAAGAACACATCAACTGGCCTAAAGAGAAATGGAGGAACATTTTGTGGACTGATGAGAGTAAAATTGTTCTTTTTGGGTCCAAGGGCCACAGGCAGTTTGTGAGACGACCCCCAAACTCTGAATTCAAGCCACAGTACACAGTGAAGACAGTGAAGCATGGAGGTGCAAGCATCATGATATGGGCATGTTTCTCCTACTATGGTGTTGGGCCTATTTATCGCATACCAGGGATCATGGCTCAGTTTGCATATGTTAAAATACTTGAAGAGGTCATGTTGCCCTATGCTGAAGAGGACATGCCCTTGAAATGGTTGTTTCAACAAGACAATGACCCAAAACACACTAGTAAACGGGCAAAGTCTTGGTTCCAAACCAACAAAATTAATGTTATGGAGTGGCCAGCCCAATCTCCAGACCTTAATCCAATTGAGAACTTGTGGGGTGATATCAAAAATGCTGTTTCTGAAGCAAAACCAAGAAATGTGAATGAATTGTGGAATGTTGTTAAAGAATCATGGAGTGGAATAACAGCTGAGAGGTGCCACAAGTTGGTTGACTCCATGCCACACAGATGTCAAGCAGTTTTAAAAAACTGTGGTCATACAACTAAATATTAGTTTAGTGATTCACAGGATTGCTAAATCCCAGAAAAAAAAAATGTTTGTACAAAATAGTTTTGAGTTTGTACAGTCAAAGGTAGACACTGCTATTTTTTTGAACACACCCCTTTCAACTAATTGCCCAATTGCACAGCCTTAAGAGCGTGCATATCATGAATGCTGGGTCTTGTTTGTTTTCTGACAATCTACTGAACCTACTGGTAACTTGTTTGCCACGTAGCAATAAAAAATATACTAAAAACCTTGATTATTCTGGTTAGTCACATTGTACTGCTATTATTTTGAACAATACTGTATATAATGATTGACGTTGCCTGACCATTCACCAACTTATTTAAATAACCATTGGTAGAGAAACTGCAACAGAGTAGCAATCTGTTTCTGATTGTAAGCTCTAGCAGTACAATAAAAATCAAGAGGGCTTAAGATATGATTAACAGATATTCTTTGAGGATTCCGCACTGACTTTCAGTATTTGAGAGGAGTTTCTGAGAGAGAATAAGTTGTATCACAGTTTCACAGCAAATACATACACCAGACCATGTACTCCCATCCTTTCTTTCTGTCTATTTCTAACTTCCTTCCCTCCCCATCTGTCTGCAGGGAAGACATCTCTATCTTCCTCTGATAAGTGGAGAGGGAAGCGGTGGTGATAATTTATGACATCATGAGACATGAGAACATTCTCTAAGACAGTTGCCCCCATGGCAACGTGCCAAATGTGGGCAGGGCCTCAGGGAATACCAAAGGAACTCTGAGCAAAACACTTGCGAAAGATAATTGGTATCAAGTAAGAAAAAAGCACAGAACAAAAACAGGAGTCAGTGATAGAGCAATAAGATGGAAGAATAATCTGACGCCTTCATTCCTTCATGAATCACATTTATGGCATTTAATTTGCTGATAGCAACGGTCCCTCCTACCTTTTCAGACATCGTTATGCAGAAAATATGGGATGGCGAACCTTTGTAGTGAGAGCGTTATGTCCACAGCCAGGCCGGAGGTTATTTATTGGCCGACGGAGGATAGGAAAGGGGGAGAGGGAGAACGAGGGATGAGGAAAGAGAGAAGAAGGAGTGTGTGTGTGATCAGCTGTGGCCTTATTAGTGTGATTTACAACAGAGCCGCATTAGTTCAGCTTCATAAGAGCCACAAACACTCACAAACACAAACACAGACAATTACATACATGAAAAACATCATTACCCACTGTAAGTCTGAATCCAACATAATGGAATTCATTATTTTAAGACTAAATAAATTAAGCAAGAAGATGTCAACCAGACAAAGCCCAGGAAAGCAAATAACTTAGCATGTTTTAATCTGACTCTCTGAAGAGGGACACATGACACAGTATTGAGCACATTAACACACAGTCACTCTATGAGTACTTTAGGCAGAGTAAATATGGCCATTTGTGGGTTTGTGTGAAAGAAAAAGCCAAAGGATGAATGGAAAGACAGTGACAGAGAAAGAGAGAGAGGAAAGTGTGTGAGAGCTGTTTTCATGCTCATGTTCTAAAAGGCATCAGGCGCTAATAAAGAGTTCAGAGTGAGCGGTTGGCGTTTAACATCTGTGAAAGCTATCAAGAAACAAAGAGGTGGTCTTTGACTCTCACTCACTTGCTTGCTCTCTCTCTCTCTCTGTCTCGCTCTGTTTTATGTAATTTTTCGGCTCATATTGACTTCTCACTTGGCAAAGCATTTGCAGACTGTGAACACCATGAAGAAAATGAGCAAAAGCAAGAAAAATGAAATGACCTCCACAAACCACTCAGTTAGGCCATTGTTGTTATGAAGAACATTTTCATGTCTCCATCATATATGGGGTTTTCATATATGCTGCCACGGACTCCCAAATATGATGATACACTTGCAAAGCATATATACAGTCCAGGATTTTTCAGCGAAAACTGTATGACGATTGAAATGACAAAACAATTAGTCTTTAGGAAACAGAATGAAACAATACTGCCAAACGTAGTCACTTCTATAATATTAATAATACTACAAATAATAATTTCGCTTTTTTTGTTTGATCATTTGCCACCATTTTTGCCATGTCCACAGGTGCTTATCCTTTCACCTTAAGCTAAATTTGCATCTAGTCCAGATTAAAAATGTTCAACAGCATTGACATTATTCATTAAAATGAGGGTATTAATGCCAGAATTCCAACCATTCCATACTCCTTCTCCCGGTCACACAGAGACAAAGGAGCTCCTTCCTCAGTCACTCTAAACCCTCTTGAGTCTTTCAGCAAAATTCGCAAATTACACACACACTTAAACACAATTATGAGTCTGACTGTGAGGTCAAGAACCACATTAACACACACACACCGATGCGAGTGTCTCAAGACACATCAGACGTAAAGAGCAGCGTATCATCTTTGCTCCATGGAAGCAGCACTCACATCATGCTATCAGCCCCGTCACTCTGACTCTGTGTGCGATAACTCTTTATGTGATAGGATGCCAGGAGATGTTACCCATTATCACAAACACACAAAATGAGACTGCATCCATATCATTGCACTGCTGGTTTCTGTCACAAACACACATTCAGAAGAATGCAGCTATCAATATGAAAATATTACAAAGATGATCACTTTTTACAGTGTGCTGTACTGTACAGTGTAAAATCTGACCATTTTTCATTACATTGGGCATGTCTGATGAGAGGCATTAAGAGGGGTTAATGCTCTATCGCGTTTGAAAATAACAGACCACCACTAATCCCAACACAAAATGTGAGATAATGCATTAGCTGAAGTAAATCTGCAAGTCTTTCAGCTGTTTTATCTTGACACGTGTATCATCAGACACCTATCCAGTGCTCCATATCACAAATAGCCTACAATGATGTATTTGTTATTACATGCAAACATCAAAATGCATTACAAATCATGCACTGCAGTAAAAGTGTGTTGAGCTCATAATAACATTAGAAATCTGCCCCGGTAAACAATTTGTGAAAATGAATAAACATTGTTGGTATTTATTCTGTCAATTTCTGAAGGAAACTGCAGTGAATTGTATAGATATGCTGGTGGAGTCTTCTAAAAATGTCTAGAAAGTAGATAAATGCTATGCATTTTGCATCATGCCAGATGAAGTGATTCTAAACTCTATTGATACCTGTAATCACAGCATGCAAAATCTGATATCTGGAATTGTCAATAAAATTTTAAAGCTATGGTGAAAGAATTACTAACTTTATAATAATAATAATAATAATAATAATATAGCATGAATGAAGGTAGATAGAAATGTGACTTGTGTGGATGTTTCTTTGATTCTTTTTTTCCCTCCAAAATACTTATTTCAAGACACTCTGTTCTGAGGTATTACAATGGAAACACATCTGATTGGGTCATTTTTAAAACCGTGGAAAGTATTTTTATATGTAAATGTTCTTTATCAATACACACACAGAGGCAGATGCACACATTGCTGTTTTGGAACTGCACAAAGCCTGTATTTCCCTTATTGAGATTTTAATTGCATCCGCAGGGAAAATACTTCTTTTGACACGTTAGCGTTTTTCTATTCTAAACTAGAGAGAGAGGGAGAGAGGCGACATTTGTTAATGGCACAATGCCTGTGTTACCAAGTTTATACTTCAAAATAACCAGACAGATTATAAAGTGGAACTGCAACCACATAAAGACAACAGAAATGTGCCATAAAGAGAGGCTTATTATGGATTTCATTAGTGAAAAATATCATGCACCAACTTAACCATACAGTACTACATGCAGTGAAAAGAGAAACCTAAAAATGACACACAGTAAGCACTTATATCTATCTCTCAATCACCTTGTGAGAGCAAAGATGGCCTTTACAAAGCAAACTTCCTTTGAGATGGTTAGAAGTTTTCTACAAAGTTTTGGAGTCTAAAGATAGATTATTAGCATAATTAATGATAAATTTGTGCTGGCAAAACAGGATTTGATAATATAATACTCAAAAGTAAAAAAATGAATACATTAATACATATACACTACAGGTCTAAAGTGTGGAATTATCAAAATGCTTAAATTTTTTTATTTTAAACAGTTTCCAAATGTGAATTTAAAGAAATAAAAATATTGTATTTGAATATTTGGGCTCATAAAAAATATTATTTTTGATTATTGAAATGGTTATTTTTAACGGACGATGTTTAGCTGAAAACGTATGCAAAAAATAAATAAAAAAAACTTAAAGAAAGCAAATGTCTCTCCATTACGTGGCTATCAGATGATGATCAGCATTCCTTCTCGGGTCGCGCGAGCTACAGCTCACCTCCGGTCCTAAAAGTGCTGAATCGCCGATGGATGGACAGCTGTCTTTCCGCAGTGGACTGGTGTTTGGATTTCATGTGATTTCTCATTGTGGTTGTGATATTAAGAGTGGATTTTCACTGAGTCATTGGATCAAAATTATGTAGTAAGATCATTTAGATCATAGTAATTCCAAGCATTCTGTGATCAAATAGCCCACAATCAATTTGTTGACACGTTTCACAGCGCCACCCAGTGCATAGTTAGTTTGATTTGAATATTCGACTATCTGTGCACACCCCTAGAACTTTTCTCATCAATAATCCGAGTATCATGGTTTCCAAAAAAAAAAAAAAAAAAAGTTAAGTAAAAATGTTTTTTCAGCATTGATAATAAGATTCATTATTTATAATTAAGCACCAATAATAACTGAAGATAATTTAGCACCAAATCAGAAATAAAATATTGTAATTATTCCAAACTTTTGACCGGTAGAGTTTATGCATAGGCCTTTCAAACATACTGTGGGTCCAGAAGCCTGTGGCCACGGTTTTGAAAATATGTAATCTTTATTTGTATAAAAGGTTAACATAAAATAAATAATATGAGTAATATTACATTGAAGTATTTCTGGGTCAAAGGTCAGATCACTTTTGTTTCATTGAAGTACACATGATTATATTTTAAAAAAGCTAATATGCTCATAATGTGTTTTATTTTATTTTTTAGAGGATGAATTTTTAACTGAAATCAAGTCAGCTTTATTTATATAATGCTTAATTCAATAGAGACTGTGTCAATGCAGCTTTACATGTAAAAAAGGAAAATAATGGTTCAATGATAGAAACAAGTATCAGTTCTGCTGAAAAGTAGCTCTCAAAATAGGACAATAATAAACAGTAAATTTTTTCAGTTAAAGTCAGTTAACTGTTGATTCAGTTCAGTTTAATAACTGTGTAAAGTTAATCAATTATGGAAGGAGTTTTAGTGATCTATAAAGCAGCTCTGGAGAAAACAGAGATATCATCATCCAGCTCAAATAAAGTTTTTATCCAGTATTGTCTGTGCAATCAAGTTGATAATATTACCAAATATTAAGTGTCCACAACTAAGAAAGCCACAAGGCTTCAGTGACAAGGAAGATCTTAGACTTTTCGACTTCACTTTATTTACACACATAAGATTACCAAGAATAAATGTGATAAAAAAAGTTCTCTGTCCCTCAGACAAAATCACAAACTTTATAAAAGCATGCAAGCACTAGGTGGTGTGTGAGTTTATGTGTGCATGCTGGAGGGTGTGAAATCCATTACGTAGCTAATTAGGGCTGATCTTGTATCACCCTTCAGCCCCCTGAAGAGAGTGTCACCCACTGTCACTCTCCTCTGAAGGCTTTACCATCTCAGTCATACCAGAAAAGACCACACACACCTTCAAACAAAAATGCACAATACATTTCATAATCTTTATCATATCTATTTTAAAAGGAAAGGAGAATTTGGGAGCGTGTGTTTGCGACAGGAACAAAGGTGCCAATGAAGTTTAAAAGTATTCAGATCTTCCAGAGAATTCACCCTTCTACAGCAAAACAAGATTAAAGCCCAGAAATGACATCATTTGGCCTGGGCTGGTTTCAACATAATTTTTTTCTTCTTTCTTTTTGTCATCTGCAAATCATCTACAATTACCCTCAATGCACTCACCAGATTACCATTATCAGTATTACAACATTCCCCTCTGCTGCCTGGAGACAGAAACAATCCTCTAACATCCAGTCTGATCCAATACTTTGAGCACAGGGGGACGCTGATGCTATTAGTGGATCTTACATATACATTTCAGAGAAAGAGTTTATAAACTCTACAACTAATTCACTGAAGTCTCTTTACTCTGTTCGAGGGACCATCTTACGTTTCCTCTGAATAAAGCTGTTCTTGATTTCTTGCATAGCTGTAAAAGATATAAAAAAGAAAGGGGAAAATGATTTATTGTCTTATTACTAACTCCTGAAAAAGTTTAATTACTGTCTGGAGTGACTATTTGTTTTATTATCCAATCTAATAATTAATAAAATAAAAAATGCAAGTATATATTAAAGACACTTCTGTTTGTATGATAAACAATTTGATGCTGAGTTTTGTCACCATTCAAATTCCTGGGCAAAAATGGGTTCTGAAGCAAAACTGGCTGAGAGGCACTACTGTAATAGTCTTTACTTTAGTAGAGAAAGCAATTGATTGTTTTCTGTATTTATAATGCTGTCTGCAAGTATCTCATCAATACCCTCCCCATAAAGTCAGCAGCTCAGAAATGTTCTCATATTTTCCATCGTGTGTGCACATGACTGGTCTCTTCCCCTCAATAAACCAGACCCTGCTGTCCCACTGCAGCCTGCCCATATTTGCAAAGGAGTCGTATAACACACTTCACAATCACAGACAGTAAGAAAGAGATAAAGAGAAGAGACAGTGTCTATGCATGCATCCGACGGGGAATGAAAAAAACTGTTGCCTGGAAAAACATGAACCTTTAAAAGATTAGTTCACCCATCTTTCTACAGTTGTAAAGAATAGAAACTGGGGAGTTCAATTAAAGAACAATCAAAAAGTATAATAAAAGCATCCCAATACCTCATTACAAATCTTCTGGACCCATACGATACAACTGTGTAAGCAATAGGCCAACATTTAAGTTGTTATTCACTGAAAATCTGTCCTAGATTCAGAGAATTATAGATGTCCAATTTGTGAACAAATTAATATTTTCAATGAATAGTGTGATTCAGTTCACACTGGTCTGAATGATTCGTTTTCACATCAGACAGATCCATTCAACTCTCCTCAATGTTCAATCTTAGCGGTTTAACTACTCACTGAAGGGGTCCACACACAGAATGTATAAACCTGAAGTCAAATGTACACGCCTTAGTGTTGCTTTTGAATCTTTTTTTATGCTTGAAAGCTCTGGTTATTTTAAATTGCATGGAAATTTTTGTGTTCAACTTTTGAGTTTGATAGAAGAATGATATTCATACTGTTTTGGAACAACATGAAGGTGAGTAAATGATAACAGAATTTAAATTTTCGGGTGGATTATCCCTTGAATCTGATGCTTATGTGATCTCTGCCATGGTTAACCAAACGAATGTAGACTGAGCATCCAGAAATAGCCTATTTTCAGTCATCCAGAGACCAGAGCATGTATATGTATGTATGCGTTTCACCCTGTCTCTCTAATATTTGTTATTTAGTCTGTGGCTTTGAAAAATCTGCACACCACACACACATACACACTCTCTTTTCCTCTTTCTTTCACTGCACACACACACACACACAGCATGTCCAAACAGCCCTGCAGGCCTTTGCGGGCCAGTTTATACCCAGCTCTGTCCAGATATAGGAGAGAGAGGCCAGATTAAGGGGCAAAACCAGAACAATTTTCAATGTTGAACAACTGAAAACCACGTGATATTCTACAAAACAGGGATTGAAATGCATTTGATTCATTTTAGATCCTAAACTCCAACCCAGACCAATTAGTTCACTATTTCTGATGTGTTCGTTAGCAGAGAGGGACATTATGAGTGTACAGAAAGCTATTTTCATTCATGACTCTTAAAAATGTGCATGCATCTTAGAACATGAAAAAGATGAATTAACAAAATAAGTGGGTGAAAAGACGGATCAGAACAAAAAGAAAAACAAAACAGAATTGCTGGATGATCATTCAATCTTTGATATGCATTCGGCAAACAGTCTGTAAATCTGTAATTAGTCATTATCCAAAAACAGCTAATTAGAAAAAAATCAGTCCTTCCAATTACTAGATGAAATGAACCATTTTTAGAGAGTTTAAAAAAAAGAATTGATTGACATTTTGGTCCTGATTTTCTGATTAGCATGATTATGTTTCCATTTTTTTTTTGCAAATGTTTGATTTCTCTACACGTTGGCAGCTTTCCGTAGAATGTGGATTTTGGTTTGGGGTGTTTTTGAATCTAACGCAGTGAAAAATATCCCAAACTTTTTAACAGTCTGTCTTCAAACGCAACCTCATGGTCCTTTCTGTCTTTTTTTAGACTGCCTACATTTAATGAAGTTCAAAAGAACCAGGCAAAGGAAATGCTTTATATACATTAAATCCCAAAGCAAACTGAAAATCTCATATGTTCATTAACTCTGTGGTAAGTTGTGACAGTAATAAGATGACTGAATTTCTTAATGTCTTTAAAAATACAAAATATAATGTAATAAAGCTACATAATTCAATTATTTAAATTGCTAAACCAAAATAACCATATCCAAGAAATATTCATCTTATTATGTTAAATAAGCTAATTCTTTCCAGTATAGTGCACAGTTAGGTTTAATACATGTAAATTAATGTAATTATGCCAATCCACAGAGCATTTCATTATTGTACCAAGAGTCTATTTGTGCAAAAGACAAAGAGACAGGACAATGGTGCCTGGCTCCCCCTAGTGTTTCAATGGGAATTTTCACCTTCAGTTATCTGTCAGATGGACACATTGCTGGTAACTGGAAAAGCTGTTCCCCAAAACAAACAGAGATAAATTATCAATAATTTTCCTACATTCTTGTGTCCAAACACATAACTACATACCATTAATAACTAAAACAAATAAGGTGATATGTTGCATTTGTGACAATTAGATTCAAGAAAATGTTGTGTAGGATTTTAACAGTTTTCACTCAGAAATTGCTAGTAAAAAAAAAAGAAAGAAAGAAAAAGAAATATAGAAATAAATAAATATATATATATATATATATATATATATATATATATATATATATATATATATATATATATATATATATATATATATATATATATATAATTATTATTATTATTATTATTATAGTTCATCCACAACTCATATTTCTGACATTTTTATTCACCATCATGTAATTTCAAACCCATTTGTTTTGAACGCAAAAAAGGAATTTATAAGACAGTGCTGCCGTTTCTTTTAAGTGTAATTATTATGAATGGGGACAGATCATTTCAAGCTCATACATGATGCAGAAGCACCAACAAAAGTATATATGCGTCTCATGTCAATTATCTGAAGCCAAACATTAATTTGTGTGATTAAAATTGAATGGAAAAGAACACTTTTGTGTTCAAATAATTAAAGAAAGTAATACACGTTTGGGATGACATTAGGGACAGTAAATTATAACAGGATTAGGCTTACAATTTTAGCTGAACTATCTCTTTAAGCAGCCAACTGTATGAAAGTCATATAGTAAAATTTGTAACAAATTTAAGCTCGATTAAGAACATCATTAATCCCGTTGCAAACACTGCATAATTTCACCAAAAGGTTCAGCAGAACCTTTCATAAGTGAATGTGAGTTTCATGCCTTTAAGACAGAAGTGAGGTGTGTGTCAGATCTCCCTGATTACTGTTTCACACACATGATATCTCTATCATATTTAAATCAAATCCATTCTCTTGTAGACTGTTCCTCTTCAAGAGGGAAACAGAGAGGGAAAAGTTACCACTCCTATAAAGTTTCTTCCCAGAGGGGAAAGCTGATCTGGTAAATTTGGACTCCATGCAAGTCAGTGTCACTGAATGTAGCAGTTAACTGTGTGTGTTTGAGCATGAAAGAATGGTCTGCTCTGCACATCACAGGACCTCATCGACAGAACAGAAATAACAGCTTTTCAGCACTTGAATGCAGTGTCACATCACCCATTACAGCAGGACATTATATGTGCTCTCATATATTGTAAATAGATTTAAGGCAAAAGCAACCCTGAACGTGAACAAACAGACCGGTATCAAGATTCAAATAAACACACAACCTCACAGAAATACTCAAACTGCAAACGGGAACGGTGCTTTTATAAGCTAATATATTAATAAGCTTATGCTTCAATAACACATTTTGGTAACACATCTCGATAAGGACCAATATTAGTTTTTAGCAGAGTGTATCATGACATAACGAGCCATACATTTAAATCATTTATTAAATGCCGATGAATATTACTTTATACTTATTAACACGTTTTTGCTATTTCAAGTTGTATAAATAAAAAGCATTTTGAACAAACATTAAGTACCTGAATATTTCTGAATTAGTACAATTAAATAATTGATAGTATTAATTCATTAATAAATAGATTAAAATTACACATAGAATTAAACTAGATTAAAAACAGCACAAAAAAATGTCATTTATTGTTAGTTTATGAAACATAATATCTTAAGTAACGTTAACAAAAGATAATTAAAAAACAAATGATATTTATATCAGTCATTTAATCAATAAATTAATTTTTATACCATTATTGTCAGATTTTAATAATGCTTCATTAAAAAAATGGATAAACTATATAAAATGAATAGAAGTGTAGTTCATAGTTAATGATACCTAATGACTTAACTAAAAAAAAAACATAATTATAATTACAAAGTGTTACCTATATTAATACAAAATTACCTTTCAAATAGCATATTTTGACAACAATTGTATCAAACAATTATAAACAATAATATATAATAGAGATTTAAAGGACATTTGTATCACATATTGATTTGACATGCAATGTGACAGTGGCGATGATCTCTCATCAGCAGCTGGAATGAGTGTGTGTGTGTGTGTGTGTGTGTGTGTGAATTCCATCCAAAGGTCAAAGGTCAAATGTCAGGCTCTTACACATATGTCTTCTCAACAGGAGCTTCTCAACTCCTCTCAGATGATCAGACACATACGAACAAACGGTTTCTGAGAGTGATTTGCTGACAAGTCTATTTCAGCTTGAAAACTAAAACAGTTTTTATGCATGTTTGGGGGGTTTAGTGAAGTGTGCGTGTCAAGCCCTCAGGTGCATTTATCCACCTGCAACATTAATTGGTCAGATGCTCAGTGGCTCTTCCAGACATTTGCATAAACTCTCCTTTTGTGATCTTTTCAACGCCTGCAGACAGGGATCCAAGAAGCATGTGTGTGTGTGTGTGTGTGTGTGTGTGTGTGTGTGTGTGTGAGTGTGTGTGTGTACGTAGGTAGTTATGCGGGTGGGTAGTGGCAAATTAAAATTCCATCCATCCCCTTTACCCTCAGCCCAGTCTAGCACAGCTGAAAGTCAAAGTGTGCCCTTTTCTCTCTCCCCTATTTCGCTCTCTTTAAAGTTTTTCTTATCCAAACAGGAAGTTGCCTCCTGACCTGCAGGATGTAAGAGAACACCAGTGGAAATTTCATTAGACTGCACTGATCGCTTGTGGACGAATTAACACACCAATTACCCGCCTCACTGCACCTGTAAAATTTTACAGTGTGTCATTCTGACCAATCCCGGCCCCACCGGCTCTATGTGTGAGCATGTGTGTGTGTGTGTGTGTGTGTCTGTGTGAGTGTGTGTGTGTGTGTGTGTGTGTGTGTGTGTGTGTGTGTGTGTGTGTGTGTTAAAGACTTGGAGAGTGCTCTTGTCTGGACGATCCGTTTCAGAATATTCTGTGTGTGGGAGTTTAACTTTTAACCCATAATTAATCCATTTACATTTCCTGTCTAAAGCATGGGCTGTAAAGCTTGGGTTGTTCTAAAATAGCAATGTAAAAATTTACATTTCCTTGACCATTCCATTAATAATAATTTTAGGAACAAAATGCAATTCCACCGTCAATGATGAGAATTTCAGTAATAAATACATTTAAAACAATTTATTGAACAAGGTATGTTTAGGTATGTACCAGCATTTTAATTAATTTTCATTAACGTAATCCAATTATTAAACCAAAATAAAAATTAATTTATTTCCCTCATCATTCAATAATACTTATACTGACAAAACACACAATGTGTCATAGTAAGTAACATTGATGTATCACAGTCAATACCAAAAAAAAAAAAAAATGTAAAACCAATAGAATAGAATAGAATTGAAATAAACTAGGGTTGTGCAGATAAACGATAATAATGTATTCATCATACAGTGTTGACAGCTTCACTGATTATAACAGGAGTGTTTTTAAAGTGCATAAATGCACTAGACTGAAGTCAGTGAGGATGTTTTTTGATAATATAAATGTTCTTTGCTCGTTTTCTTTAGCTGCTGTTTGAATAACTGAGGAAATAAGCATTATAATTAGTAACTTACAATGTTTCTATTTCAAACAGTCCAAAAAAATACAAATTTAGTCATGCATGACATCCATATGCTACTTGACTAAAAATATATAATGTGTAGTTGATAGATTACACTAACATTAGGCTGCTTTTAGCCTTACCCTGGAGTTGGTTCACTCTCCGGCTATGAAACAAAGTAAGTAAATAATTTAGTACGATAATATCATGTATCTCCAGTTTCACAGGCTGATGATAGGAAGATATGGCTAAGGAGCCCCACACTACAATCAACTTTCCTGAATTTGATCAGAGCTGCATATGGAAGGACTGTTATATAACATTGTATTATTCTATGTACTAAACTATAATATAAATTCAATTATCCTGAATTGGATGAGTGTTGCATATTACAGAAGTAAATATCATTGAGTCAGAGGTGAAGTATAGTGTTGTTCTGTTTGACTCTCTATGCTTCTATTCATCTGCTCTGTTACTTTGAAGCTGACTCACTTTACCCAGTTGAAAAGGGCTGATGTGTCAATGGAGAATGATCAGAGGGCCCTAAACTTTCATTTTGTTTTTGTAGGACCCCATCGAGATTTGCAGAATTTCTCACCATTTCAGTCTCACCCTCTTCCTGTCTCCACGGAACACACTATCACAAACAACACCGTGCAGTTTTTCTCCTAATCTTTTCACTCTGAAGTTTGTATGTAAAATTGTGGGGTTTGTGTGCGTGTTCAGCGCTCTAGGAGTGCAAATGTGTAATGTATTTGTGCTGGAGTCATGCAGCATTGTTGGGAAATGACTATAAATACACTCAGGCCTTTAAAACCTGGCTCTCATCACCGGCCTGGGGCCCGCAGCCTGTTGGCCAAACAGAAGCGCTGCCCAGGGAGTGAAACCCAAGTAAGAGCGGCGGGATTTGCTTATGCTTTTATCCCACCAACACTCGGAAGTCCAGCAGGAATGTCCCGGAATCCTGCAGTGATAAAATAATCTCTGCATCCTGCTGAGAAACCGCAGATTGCCTGCTGTGTGTGTGTGTTTGTGAGAGCGTGTAAAACCGAGAGAGAGTGAACATGGCCTAACCTCTTACACTCGAATCACCCACCTGTAAATGTGAGAGCTGCTGTTAGTATCTCATTCATCTTATCTACTAGCATGTGTTGTTCAAGAGGCTTTGTGTGATCTGAGAACCAGCAGAGGTTTACCCTGCCCTTAGGAGAGGGTTCCACTCACACGTTTTATTCCACATTTTTCCTTTTATTTTCAACTTCCCTGAATTTTCTCTATATGTCTAACAGCCAAAACTGCTGCTGGAGGGGTATGTGTAAGGTGGAAGAAAAGAAAGGAGGACAAAATGAGTGTTAGAGAGACAGAGAACGCAATCTGAGCCAAATATGACCCATCATCAACACCTCGGTCATCTGGATCTGTGGAAAAACTCAAGACTGCATGAAACATAATTTATCTATTTGATCATCTGAAACTCATTGGACTTAATGTTCAGATACATTTAAAAAAAATATTAATTCAAATCAGGGTTTAAAAAAAAATAAGATGTGCTCCTTCCTTCAGATAGAACTGAATTAAAAAATAATGTGGTTTACAAGAATGCAATGAGTTTGTCCCTAGAATTTACAATCAGTAATATTTATACCAGTGTAACTCAACAGTTGTGGGAAACAGGAAGCGGCCGCAAATGTGGATGAAACACTGGTAGAAATAATCTGACAGTGTTTCCTGTAATACTTATTCAGAGGTGTTGCAACCTGCTGCTGAATCTACAGTACAGCCGATGCAGTCTGGTGACTCAGATTCCAAAAGATTCTTGAGAGCCAGTTTGTTTTAATGAATCAAAAACAAAGTGTTATCAATTAAGCCTGATTCCAGAATGTTTGACTCTGTTTGAACTGAGATACTTCATAATAAAAAATATTAATGAATGAAATACATTAGCAGTTGAGGCATGAATGAGATTGCACTTATGTCATCTGTAAAAAGCCTGTGGAAAGACATACATTTTTTTACAATAATTATTTTAAGTTAATCTATTACTGAAATTATAATTCAAATATCTATTCCTTGAAAGTATTTTAAAAAGAATTGTTAATGGAAATAAAGGTTGAAATCATTCCTAAACAAAAACTTTTTGGGAAAATTTGCCCATATAATAATAATAATACACATGAATTGATAGCCTGAATGCACTGTAAGTCGCTTTGTTTAAAAGCGTCTGCTAAATGCATAAATCTAATTTTTTTTATTTAATTTTAATAATTGTAATTTGAATTATTTTACATTTTAATTTTAATAAAAATTCATCAATTTCACGTCATTGTTTATTCAATCGCAGTTCATTTCAAAACCCCTCTTTGAAAAATAAATAATTTATATATAGAGAGATCTATAATGGAAGGAAGATTTCAAATCAACTTGGCAAATAACCTAAATTTTGATCTTTTCCTAACACAAAGCTATTATGATCCCAGAAATCTTGAAATAAAGTTTTATGGTACATTTCTGTTTGGAGTTTTATAACCCTTGATGAATGTCAATCTTTGTTGCATAGACAAGAGCAGCAAGGACATTCTACTAAACATCTCTATTCAGTTCAAGAAAGAACATCATTCAGGTTTGGAATGGCATTAATGTTGGCTGAGCAATTGCTTTAAATTGACATGCTCCTTTTCAGCCTTTATTTTCCCGTAGCCTCCCTCCTCTGTGTACTTTGCTTCATTTGGTCTGCCGTTCCCTCACTCTGTATAGTGAAACTGTCAGTAAGTCTCTTTCTCATAAACTTTTTGGGTGAGGGTGAGTATGTGTGGATTTTGTGTGTTCAGTGGACCTGCACCAGCCAGGGGTGAGCCCTACAGTTCTCCTGGCCTTTCTCTCTCTCTCTCTCTCTCTCTTACTCGCTCACTCACTCTCCCTCTCCAGGTGTCTTAATGGGATTTGATTTTATATCTGTAGCAGCAATAGAGCCATATAACGGGACCCATTCTGTATCCATGGCGATCACACGGACACACTGAGGCCATATGTGAAGTTGAAAGAGTGTGAGAGCATGCACATGTGTGTGCACGTATGTGCGTGTGTCCCGCTGTTCTCCGTCTCCATGAAGATACAGTGAGGCCCTCTTCTGGCGGCGTGTCAAAGCCGGCTATCACCACAGGAGCCATGGGCATGTTTACAAGGAAGTGAGTGTAAGCTCTAAAAACATCCAACAGAATCAGATCAGAGCTGGAGTGCGAGTTTGTGTGTGTGTGTGTGTGTGTGTGTGTGTGTGTGTGTGTGTGTGTGTGAACACTACGCTTGACTTTACCTCCCTCCGATTTCCCTGGTTTAATATATCAAAGCTACTCTTTATGTGTGTGTCTGTATGTTCGTCTTTCTCTTCGGATCACCATTCACTCTTACACACCTGCCGCCGCACACACCAAAACACAACCACACAAGCTCAGACCCTCATCAGAGTCTGAACGCATAGTGGACGCACAAAAACACACGTGAACACACAATATCAGATATCGACACACACTTGATCAACTCAGCTGTAAATAAAAAAAGAATTTTCTTTAAAATAATGATTCTCCAATAAGAGCTAATTGAAAAGTAAACTGAGATTCATGTTTACTTGAGTCTTTAGTTTGTTAAAAAAGTGATCTCTGTATGAACTCAAATATTTCTCAACTAATTCTTTCAAGACTAAACTATTTGAAGAGTTGGCCACATTTATATAATATTTCTATAATATTAATGTACATAGAGGCTGTATGATTAATGAAATAAATTAAATTAAATAAAAATCATGATAAGACAGTACAATTATTTAAAGACGATGTGTGTTTTAATGTAAAAGTTTGGTTTAACATTTGAAAATAAAGAAATGAAGACAGCCACAAATATTAGTAATGTAAATTTACACTATATACATTATAATTATATACATTTTCTTAAATACTAATTTTATTTTATAAGTAAATATTAAAATATTTCTTATTTTGTTAAATCTTTTTATTGAGTAGTAATAAAAAAGAAATATTTCTACTACTAATAATTATTATTATTATTTGTTATTATTATTATTTAATATATGCCTACTTTTGCAACCCTAAAAAACAAACACAGCAAACCTGGTGCTTTTTAACAACATTTTCAAATTCGATTTCTTTATGTTTTTACTTGTGCTGTACATAAACAATCACTTAATTTGTGTCTATTTTAAGAAAAACAAACTTTGATTAAACATAACTAATAATTCCCATCAGGACTCCTGAGCTATGAAATGACAATTTCCAGGAAAATACAATTGTGATTATCAATGTCTCTTGTCAAAAATATTATATTTATATGGATACATCTGTAAAATATTTTTCAAGAGACAGCCTGTGTGTGTCCAAGCATTGAGACCTCCAGTACACCAGCACCAAATGGTGTGGAGAGCTGAGGTCATAGGTCATCCAGGAGAACCTAAAGGGCACAAAGAAACAAATGGCAGCACTATTGGCAGAGTAAGAACTTGCTTAATGAAACCTGCTTTCTCAGATGCTGGATGCGTGTTAAATCAGATGTCTTAAGTTGTTCAGCATAGTTTCTTTTGAAGTATCTGAAGCAGATAACTCTAATGCTCGATAAATGTTAAAACATAATGCAACAAACTTACAGTGACACATAAGATTCAATCGTCTACCTCCCAGAACAACAGACTACATTAGAAAAAAGTCTTATGTAGTCTGCGAGTCAGCCAAGGAAAAATTGACACCCGCTTGACGCATGGGCAGTAGATTTGCACCTCGACCATTTAAAACTCCTGCTTAGCAAAGTTGGCCATGCTCCACGTGCTCGCACACGGTGTGCTTTGGTGAAAACATCCACACTGAGTTCAGGACATTTGAAGACCTGAGAGAACGGCATCAAATAAAAAGGGAATTGGTATAGATGTTGTTCCTTTGGGAAACAGCAGGTTAAAGGATTGTTCTTGGTTCAAAATGGATGCTTTGATAGCAACACAAAGCCACAATGTTTAAAATGTATAGTAAACTCACGCTACAAATGGCTTGCTAAGAGTTGTCTTTCCATATTAAGAATTTTTTTTATTTTAATCCCAAAAATATATTGTACACACTTCATCTTTAAATGACTGTTACAGTAACCATCATATATCATATTTAAGATATTGTTTTTCAACTTCTGTGGCCCCAATTGTTTTTAATTCAGCCCCAGCATCTAACTGTCAATCATTCTGTTGAGGGGATGCTTCCAGGGGTCAGCGGACACTTAATGGTTCAAAGACCAGATGAAGGAGAACTCATGGTTTGGATGGGTACACTACTAGATGTGTATTGGGGGAGAAGGCATTTCTGTCAACAACTGACTAGTCTACTCACAGGAGAATATTCTTACCACACACGTGCTTCACTCTTTTATTCGGAACCAGTTAAATTTTTTTGAATAACATGATGTTTGGTTTCATTAACAGTTTTCGCACTTGCATTCTTCTGCTGCTGCAGACAGTAACCTACACTAAAATACAACAAAAAATCCAGTATTTATTCAATAGAACCACAACACTGCTACTCAATCTACAATGTGAAACAGAGGGCGCAAATGTGAGCCATTCCTTATTAGTGAATCCAAAACACACTGTGAAACCCGTGTAGTCCGACTCCTGAATCCCAAACACGCATATTTAACAAATCAGTCTGATTGTTCATAGGGCTTAGTTTTGTTTGATAGTGATGCTTACTGTATTAACACAAAATACTGCACTAAATAACTGGAAATGTTCCACACCAAAAAATAAGTTTTTCACTTTACCAGAAGACTGAGAAAACAGTCTTTTTCTATGAAAAAGAAAATTTGATTAAGAATTACTAGGTCAAAAAAAGAAACACAGATTAATTGTTCACAAGAAGACAAATATGCATTTAAAAACTATACCATGAATTTTCATTTAATGGCAACTTTCAGTAATAAAAGAACCATTAAACTGAAGCATTAAAATTCTGGAATTGTTAAGAGGAACCTGAATCATTAAATTTTCTGCAATTCCCATTATTAAACACCCAATATAATATTACCACTAACTCTCTCTTTCACATTTACAAACACACATGTAAACAGATACATTTATTCAGCTTTCTTAGGTATATTTTTACCATCCAGAAACAATCTAAAATATGCCACTTATTCCCTGCAACCTCCCCAGTCACAAAGTACAAACACACACAGGCCATTTTTCTGTCTAGTTGGTCTCCAGTGTGTCCTGGATGTGAATAGGTACTTCATTAATTTCATCTGTTCGAAAGCTGAAACCCAGAGAGCCGACTCAATCATTACACCAATAACTCTACACATGAATCTCCCTCCTAGACTCTGTTATTATACACACATTCCCATTCCTCTCCCTTCAATCTGTGGGCAGAAATATCACGGCTCATCCTCTATGTTTCGCCCAGATCCATAACAAAACACTGGACCTGTTTAAATGAGACCCCAGTAGAGGCTCAGTTCTACTGCAGGGGCGCAATCTTGACTCAGGGAGTCTGGGTTAAAGCCTCACCATGTCCCAGAGCAGCACTGTGTTGGCTCGACTCAGCTGTGGAAGTTTCCTGTTGCTCACGCAGGTCTGGGTTTAAGAACAGGCATTTGCTGCCCTGTAGAGCCAGCTCAGTTAGGCTAAACCCAAAGTGTTTAAATGTGAGCGAGATAGGAGGAACTAAATGTTTTTGACTGTGCCAAGGCAAGGGGAGGAAATGCAGTGAAACTTACATTAGCTTGTGAATGAGCACAGAGGGCATCACTTTGGAGGGTTTGGCAATGAATGATCTTTAAAATGTACATTTATAGAGTTTGGAAACACTACCAGTGTTACTCTTTGAAGACACCACATAAAACTCTTACAATAACTTTTATATTATATTATATTATAATTGTAGATGGTTTAGTTTGGATGGCAAGTTACATGGCTGAAAAAAGAATCCTGCAATCTGCCAAAAATGCTGGGGGGAGGGGGTTAAATATTATAAATTAATATTTACAAACAAGACTCTTATTTCTGAATTAAATACTACTACTACTACAAATAAAACATTTAAAGAGTAACAAAAAAGAAATGCAAGTAATAATGCAAAATGTCAAATAATGCAAAAAAACTTTTTAATTACCACAGATAGGAGATATGTATATATATATATAAACAAACAAATTAGTAGGAAAAACATTTATCTATAATAACAATTGATGTAAAAATAATGATACAAATTGTGGGGGAAAAAAACACTTTCAAAAAAAGGGGAAAAAAACTGTAATGACCGAACCAAATCAACAAAGAATAGAGTGATCAAGACCTTGTATCATCCTAAAAGCGTTATTCTGCCGTAACGACCGGCTGATTGCTTATTGTCCTTTATATCACCTGACTGACTTCCAAAAAATAACAAAACATTAAACGAAATATTAAATATTGATTTTAATTTAAATTATTTTCATTGTTCATTCATATCATTCAGATATTGTTTGTCAGGGACAGCAGTCACTATACAAAAACATCTGCACATAGTGCAATGAATCACCAATCCAAGATCAAGTATTTGAGAGACCAGAATGATGTGTGTGCAGTAAATCAATATAACTCCTACTGAATAGCGAAAGTGCAAATGTACCTCTCTCCTTAGTTGGTAAAATAGATTTTGACATTAAAATGGCACAGTCCATAAGAGAAGTCTGGAAGACCATTCCTCTGAGCCCAGATGACCTCACATGTGTATTTTCCCCTCTAACATGTTATTTTTATATTTAATAATAACATAAAAAAGCTTTACAGGGCCGGAGAATCTCAAAAACATCTTCTTTAATTCCATTCCTCACTGAATTGTGGCCAGCCAGATCATATGCTTCTCATCTTATCATCCTCCAGGACCATTGCCAAATAATCACAAGGACCCTTTAAAAGTGTTAACTTGTTTGTTTGTATCATTCTGGAGTTCAGAAGAGCAATAATTCAATCTTGTTATAGATAGGTCCTGGAATAATATACTGTTAAACTATTGGTGAAACTCCTACCACAACACACACAGGATTCTGAACAGCTTCAGATTAGGGACTATAGGGGAAGAGAGAGAAGTCCTGCAAAGATTTTCCATTATCAAAAAGAACTTCAGTCTATCAGTAGGTCAGAAGAGAGACAGAGTCAGATGGAGGACATGGTGAAAGATCTATTTAAAGATTGACGGAAATAAAAAAATTATTAAGATCTATAAAACGGTTCCTTAATCCGCACAATAATGCACATTCAAATATAAGAGCCACAGGCCACAGGGTGGGAGGTGGGGGGTGCAGCTGGCTCTCTCTCATTAGCCGAGTGTTTGGATCAGAGTAACTCTTGTTACAGCAGTAAACTGCAGCTTTGAACTTTTAATAGAGCTCTGAAATCCAAGCAGCCTTTAAAATACACATTTCTGCATAACAGAGCGAGACTGTAAGAATGAGTGAAAGATCGAGGCTGAGAGAGACAGTGAACGCACAACTAAATGTACAAGAGACAGAAAGCTGAGAGCTTACCAAAAGTGATTTCATAGATCTTAAACCACTTTAATTCTCAATATTCAGACATCCTAACAACTCTTAGATTCACATCAGTGGTCTGTGTCAGCAGTGGCCCTCGATAGCAAGCCCTGTGGGTCAGAACCAAAGGTGACGCATTAATAAACCAGTTCTAATGATTGACAGTTTGATTGATTGACGTGATACTGCAAAGATGTGTCTTTCATGTTGCATAATGGCTGGCAAAACAAGTGGGGAAAAAAAATATAATAAAGAAATAATATTTAAGATATTATAAAAAAAAAAAAAGATAATTTCCAAGCTTTACTATGAATTATGTCACTCAAGTTGCTTCACTGTATATTCTACAAGGTGAAAACCTATAAATGAAACTTTTTTTTTTTAATGGGGGGACTCCTTTTTATAATGTGGTGTACAAACTGACAATGTTTTAATAAATTCATGTACCCTTTATGGACCTTTTGCTACAAAATGAACAAATGTTAAAAAGAATCAAATAATTTAGGTCTTTGATCTGAATTTGATATCCTTAAGTTATAAGTCTATCACAAAGTTTTAATGTAAAGTGTCATTCACCATACTGAAGATGTAAACAAGAAATGGAGTAACTGAGTGAAAACTGAGATAAAACTCAGCTAAATGACAGGCTGCACTGAACAGTGCATGAGTTTGTTTATTTGAGCTAATATGTATTCACAGGAAGAAAAAAAACATGAGCTCCAAATGTTGCAAACTGCAGTATTTTTATTAAATTACATTTTTTTAACTTACACGCTGTAAAAAATAAAAAATAATTATCAAAGTGTATGAGTATGACTTACTAGAAAATTTCCAATTCATGAAACTTGCATTTTAAATGCAATTAATAATTAATTTTACTAGCAAATTTCTGATATAACACCAGAAATCTTGAAAATTATTGCACCAAATATTATTCACTGTAAAGTCTAAATTAAAATATCAATTTTGTTTGTTTTTTATTGGTTGAAACTTATCTGCCTAACAAAATGTGCAGAACCTACACAAAATGAGCATCTTACAGCTAACTTTAGTTTAATTTGAAACGGTCCAAACAAGTAGAATTCTAGAGCCTCCCAATGTCACTGACATATCCGATTTAAACTGGAGCACCACAGGGCACACATATGGGAAAAGACATAAATACATATACATTCATGCCCTCAGGCAGACTCAGCACCCCCTCTCCCCTGCTGAAGTCTCTAATCATGTCCAGGAACACGAAAGACAAGTCAAAGAACATTTTCCCAGGGTTAACAGCAAGCAGGCACTTTTGAGACCAACCACTGAAAGCCAACGGGAGAGGTCAGGTGGATAGAGGTGTCACATGACATCACAGACAGGTGGACTACACAGGTGATCTCTGATGTAAATTAAATTATTGAAACTATTTGTTGGTGAATTTATGTAGCTTTGTAGTATTATAAATGAGTATGGTAAATTAATTTAATTTATCAAAATATTAAAGCCCTTGAATAGAACAGATTCACTGCGACTGACAGAGTTAATTTCTTTCTGGGCCACAGAGACAGAGGGATAAAGAGTTAATGTTATTTTTCATTTCCTGGGAATGGGGCTTGTTTCTTTGTTTCCACAGCTCGACTGCTGCGCTTCCGTACGCAACTTATCGGATCACTTATCAACCCGTTTGAAGTGCTCAGTGTCTCCAAACCCCACTCCTGCACTCACAATCCCAGCTTGAACATTAAATATTCCTTCCTTCAACAGAATGGCAGTGGTCCAGAGTCAGGGCCCACACGGCTAAACAAATAAAAGAAGCCATTGCATGGATCTTGGCAAACACACATCATCAGATAAACAGTTTCAAAAAGCTAACACAGAACTATGCACAACCCGAGACAATATCAACAAATACGTCCTGTGCTTTTTCAGAGCTATATTAGACAGAGGGCTTTACGGTTTAATACAAACAGACTGCTTTCAGTGGCCATGCATGAACCTTGTTCTGCCTTTAATTATTTCTAATACATACAATAATAATCAGAGGAGCATAACAATAATAATATTCTATTCTTTTTGATGTAACATCTTTTTGTGCTCAATAATACAAACATTTATTAAATATCGTAAGTTATCAATTGACAAACTATTAAAGGTCTGATTTGGAAATCAGTAAATAAGTTTGGTTATAAAACAAACAAGATTTATAAGCAATTACAATGTTTTAAAATAATATGACACACATGTGTGTATATATATATATATATATATATATATATATATATATATATATATATATACTTGATCCTTAAAGAAAAGGATAATGAAATAAATATGCATTAAGAGATACACTGCCATTTCTGCTATTAATCACTGTTGTTTTTAATACTTATATTATTCATACAATTACTACAATTGTATAGCTTTTTTATAGCGGAATAATAATAGTAATAATGTTTCTGATTTAGGAATTTAGTACTATGTAAGTTTTTTTATGTTTTTTTGTTTTGTTTTTGTTTTTGTTTTGTTTTCCTGGCTTTCGGTCTTCAGCTCTTTCAATCACTTTGTAGATCTCTGCTGCCCTCTCCTGGTCAGTTCTCAAAAATAATTTGCCTTCAAAGTCTATGAGAATAAAATAAAGCACATCTTTGAACGATTCTAAGTATTTGAAGCGTACAGGCTTTAACACGTTCGACTACACAAGAGCTCGTCGCATTTCAGATCACTGATCTGAGATCTCTGTTATAGATCAGTGTTTCAGATACTGCTATTGTGACGTAACGTACAACAACAAAGGAGACGACATTTCCCGCCATGCGCTGGACACGTTGCCATAGCGCCACGTTGGTTTACCAACAAGCATGGCGCACAGTCCGTCTCGTGTCTTTGCTGCAGTTTCACCGAGTGCTGGAGATGTTTACCAAGACGAAAACGAAACGGTGTTTAACCGGGGTCGCAAGCAAACACCTTTACACACTCTAAACAACACACGAGTGGTTCAGATGACTGGCTGTGCGGAGTTATCGTATCCTCCGGACCGAGCCACCGTCACCATCAGCGTCAAAAACAGTAAAGAACATGTAAACGACGTGACCAATAGCGTTACCCGAAGACTGGAATACATACTACAGACCGCGAGACAGCATGACGTCAAGGTGCTAAATAATTAAAATCTGTGTAACGTTATTTATAAAGAAAGTACAAAAAGTTATAATAGTTTATTTCCAAACAGGAAGAAAGTATCACTGTGACAAAGCACTTACAAAGAGAGGAAGAGCTCTTCCACATGCGAGCTGAGGTAAAATGGAAAACATTAGTTGTTGCATGTGTCCTATTTGACCTATTTTATAATATATTTGCTCTTTAATTATCCCTTTTGTCTGTGCAGGTGCTTGTGGTGTTTTCAGACTTTGAGAAGATGCAACAAGCACGCTCAGTTTTGATTGAAAAACTTGACAAAAGCGTGTGCGTGGGTGACCCCTACTACAGTCACAGCGCTGAAAGTCTCAGTTTGTTGAGGTAAACAAAGCTTGAACAATCTCAGTCCTCATATAAACCGCCACTGTTTGCCTGAACACAGCTTTGTAACATGAAATTAATTTAATAAGCCTGTTTGAAAGCATGTCAAAACATTTTTATGGTCTTCTCTGCAGACGCAGAGTATGTTTGGAAGCTGTGGACAATGCCCGGCTAAAAGCCAGTGAGGCATGTTGCATTCTGGGACAAGCTCTGGGACGGCCGCTGCTTGTACGTGAGGAAGAATCACGAGAGTGGACCAGCGGCCAGCATGAAGTGACTGACTCTCCTCTAACACTACATCAGAAGACTGGGGTTACATTAGTCACTGCCTCTTCGCGTGTATTTGTGGCCTTTGAATTGCGACCAAAGGACAGCAACAGGAGGAAATTTTGAAGTTTCTGTTTAGCAATAATAATAGTACATGTTATTTCATTTATTTGCTGTTATAACCTGTAAACACATAGTCTTGTGAAGTGAGCACCATAGATGACCTCAGATACTCACAAAAGGAGCTAGAAATAAAGATACCACTTGTTTCTACTGGTGTCACTTAATTAAGTCTCCAAATTCCAGAATATATTGAATAGCACTGTGTGCAACTCAAAATATACTTGTAAAATATGTTCTAAACATTGACAGAAAACAATGTTAAAGTTTAACAAATGAGTTAGATGTGACTGTGTTTGAATAGGGATTACATGTACTATATATTGTTGCATGACTGTGTCTTGACTTGCACACATAAAGAAACTCTGCAAGCTTGTTATACGTACTGACACCCAAAAATCCAATCAAATTCCCCAATCTTGTAAAACCACTGGCAGTGTTTACAGGTGTTTTACTGTGTTTACTTCTTGTTGACAATGTGTGTTTTGGTAAGGTTTCGAAATTTGCTTGCACAGTTGCACTTGCTATGAACATTTTAATAAGAGTTTGATAACAAAACATGACCATAACGACTACCATACAATTTTCATGATGGATGTGGTCCATCACTCCAAAAAACCTCATGCTTGAAGGAAAAAAAACGCCACATACCTGCATCTGCCGAACACATGATGATGGTGTGCAACAGATCTCATCTTCCTGCGACATGTTCATTCACTTTATAGTTCCCATACTAATTTAATGTGACTAAACATGTCAGGTTTTTTTTTTTTTTATTAAGATGTGTTTTTGGAGGACCAACGTGTACTCACCGGCCCCCAATGCATTATGGGAATGGCACATAGACTGATGGCTTTTAAGAAGTAAAGACACAACTTTTCTAGTAGGCCTATTTTAAATAAATTAAACTTTAATAAGAAATCATGTTTGTATCAATGGCTTACTTTGAACACTGTTTACCACATTCTCAATATTGTTTTAAACAACAAATCCTTCCATTTTTCTCATGTGAATAAATATACTATATGGTATTAACAGAAAGTAATTAATTTTCTGGAACCCATCTGAGTCCAATTAACGTGTATATTGACTTAAGGGCATTTAAAAAACATTTCATTTCATCTTTAATTGACCTTTATCACAGTAGTTTCCTTCATAACTTTACCTATACTATGCAAAGTCTGCAAGTAATTAATCATTTTAAGAATATAAAAAAGCAATACTAAAAATTGCTTTTTGTGGAATATATATATATATATATATATATATATATATATATATATATATATTGCCCTGAGAAAGCCACTTAACATATATTTATATATATTCCACAAGTATAAGTTTAATAACTGAAATTACTCAGTCTATGGGGTAACTAAACAAGATATATCTCGCACATTTTCTTACTTCATTTTGTCTTTGTTTTTCAATTGCTTTAAAAGAATCAATACTGTCAATGAAGGGTAGCAGACATAATGTCTGTGTTCTCAACATTTCAAAGTGTTTTTAAAACCTCACAGGTTTTCACTCCTTCAGTCGTGAGGGTAGATTTCTTGCAACCATTCCTCCAAAACAAACTTTTCCCCATCAAAGTGTGAAAAATAGTGCTGTAGAGTAGGAATGTCTGGCTGTAGCACAAGACAGACACAAACACTGATTAATACGGAATCTAAACAACCTTAAGAAACTACCAAGAAAACACAAACGTTTTAAGAAGTAAATAAAGGTAAAAGATTTCTCTGCACCTGAAAGCCTTGAAATAGCTTGATGTTATTCTGGGGAATGTATCCAATCAGTATTGATGAGGAATCGGGTCCACTGAACATTATTCTGTAATGAGGAGTATCCTTGACTCTCTCCAGCTATACACAAATACATCTTTTAATGGACTACTGTTATATTTCTGTGGTTTCAGGTTCATTGTCAGGTCATCATTTACACTCTTAAAATTAAAGGTTCTTTACTGGCATTGATGGTTCTGTGAAAAACCTTTTAAATCCACCTTTTGAATGCACAAAATAGTGTTGGGGTATAGCCTACTTGGACTTTGGACTTGGACTCAGACTACAGTTATGAATGAACTCGGATGGACTATGACTGACTTGTACTTGGGCATTTTGGACAAAGAATTTATTCAGAGTACAGATGATTCCGAGTCATGTATAATGTGAAAGATTAAAAAAATTAAATTAAAGATTAAATTAAAATTAAGATAACGACATTAATAAATGTGTTTCATTCAAACTCAATTGGTTAAAGACAAGGACTCAGACCAAAGGTGGACTCAAATCACACACTGGCACAAAAGGTTCTTTATAGTGGTTACTGAAAGGTTTTTTGGGGAACCCAAAACTGGTTCTTCTATGGCTTCCTATTACTTTGAAAATCCACGTTTGGAACCTTTATTTGTAAGAGTGTGTGATTTATTTAATTTCAATGAAAATAGTGTTTATGTATCTAACAAACCTCTGAGTATTTCTTTCTCTTGATCCACTCTGGTGGGGCTCGGAGTCCTGCGTCCCATCCTATGATCACCCCCACCATATTATTCTGTGTCATCACAACTTGACCTACACGGTGCAGCACGTATGCCGGCCTGGGGCTTCGCACCTCCTTTGACACTGAACAACAATAATCTGTCATGTTCTGTTGCTTTTAAGGTAATTAAATACAGTAAATATATCCAGTATCTAAATGACCACTTTCATTTGAGATCATTCAGACGAATTACCTGCAAAGTACCCGTGCTCATTATCATGCATCATCAGCTCGATTGCAAGCGCTTCTTCCAGAGTTTGATACTCGTCCTCTTCCTCAGCGAAGGTCCTGTAACATGACATGACATCCCACTTCAGCATCTGAGTGAATTTAAATGAATTAAAAAAGATAATTAGCATAGACTTACGGTAGTTTGGGAATCCAGGTATTTAGCCAGTCAACCCAAGCAGCTGTGTTCAAGTAGGATGTTCTTATGGAGTCCCATGTGTCAAGGATTCTGAATATGAAAGATGTAATGGAATATTTCAAGCAGTGACAAGTTTTATATATATATATATATATATATATATATATATATATATATATATATATATATATATATATATATATTTCAACTTCCTAATTGAGAAGCACAGTACCAGAATGCTAAAGAAGCTGATTAAAAATGCCTAATCACCAAACCTGAAATTGGTGGGGTCAGAAGATTTTTTGGAATGTTTTTGACAGAAGTCTTTATGCTCACCAATGCTGCATTTAAAATACTGTTAAATAGTAATACTGTGAATTAAAATTTAAAATGCTTGGTTTCCATTTGAAAACATTTGAAAATGTAAGTAATTACAGTGGTGCCAAAGCTAAATTTTCAGCAGTCTTTTTCTCCATTTTAGTGTCACAAGATCATTCAGAAATCATTGACGATTTGATACTCAAGAAACATTATCTAACTATTATTTTCAAAGTTTAAACAGTTATGTTTATTAATATTTTGTGTAAACTAGGAAACATTTTTACAGGATTCTTTGATGAACAGAAAGTTTAAAATAAATTAAATTATTGTATACTTTCGACTGACTCATTGCAACCTTGCTGAATAAAAGTATAAATAAATAAATAAACACCGACCCAAATTCTCAGTTGTAGTGATGCAATGCAGTTTTTTTAAAACACCTTCTTACTTTTAAAGTCCCATAGTGTGACACACACACACACACACACACACACACACACACACACACAGGTGTTTACCTCTGAGTGGCGATGTGTCGTTGTGTCGCGGTGCCGCTTGTCCATTTGGAGATGAGATACTGCGCAGGTAGAGCTGACAGCAGGAGCGTCAACTGTATAATCACACCTAACGTGATTTGAGGCATCACTGCCTGTGCATTCAGTATGACAAAAATTTCACATCAGCACTCAGATTCTTAGCCTACTGTTGTATTTTTCAATTTGAAATATAAAATATTTGTACACTAGCCTAAATGTATTCTGCACTGTTTATTGAACAAATTGCATGTATCTTACCTTATGCAAGAACTTAAATGTATAAACACAGAATTCACTATCGTCAGAAAGACTATTTTTAACTTGATAACAGGAAGAACTCACCGACACACTTAGTTTGTAATGCGTTGTGTATGCATTGCCTTGAAAACAATAAAATATTTACATGCGGGTAGTTTCGGTTTGACACCTGCGCGTCTAAGTTCAGCTTTATTAGACAGCGCGCGTCCAATGGCTGCGGCCCACGAGAGGAGGTGTGTACGCGTCTCGCGCCGCCACGTAAGGAACGGATGCCGCGTGCGCATGATTAATTTAGTTCTGTTAGTTTTCTTCCTTAAGTGCTAGACACTTTAACAGTTTTTTAAGCCAAATATCCTGAATCATAACCCAACACCCCGCCAAAAATACTTCTTCTTTTTCACAACAACACACACGGTTTGTAGTTTTACACCATGCGCTCATGCACACATCTTGCAGACTCACGTTCATACTTGTGGTTTGTACAGTTGATTCAGTAATTATTATTCTGTGGTGATAGTTTTGAGAAATGTAACTGAGATAACGTCTTTAATACAATATACATTAATGTATTTAATATAAAACACCAGGAATAGTCATATAAATGTCAAGCATATTATAAAAAATATTTTTGAAATGAAAACAGCTAGTGGGATTAAGCGAGACAAGTGTTATTTTCATGTACTTTATATGCATTCAAATTTGATACCTTATATTTATATTGTTGTATTATACTATTCGTATATATATAAATCGGACTTGTGGTACATTTTCCTACCAATAAAAACAAGTGGATTATTGCATGTGCAATTCCAACTAATGCACAAAAGAGGGCACTGTTCTCCATGAAATGGCTTATTATTAACTGTTTAATGGTTTTAAATCTCATTTTGAATCTCATAAAGTTACATTTAGTGTATTATTATTATGTGTAATAATAAAAAAGATATAAAATAATATCAGTCTGATACATGTTAGGTACCAGTCCTTTAAATTGTAAGAGCAAAATTTACAAAAATTCTTTAGCTATAAAAACAGTGACGAGTTTAGTTAAGTTTTAAATTCACAACAGAAATGCCCTTAACTTTAAAGATTTTATTTCTGTGACTATTTTCATGGCCCAGAAATCACAGTTTTAGTTTTCCCTATTAGTAAAGCAGGTTTCCCATGACTGAAATAAAATAACAAATATGGAAGAACAAGACAGTATGTGGAAACACAAATGTTTTATTTCCTTAAAATATCAGTATGAACTAATGTGACAGCAGTACACCCTACACATACATTCTATTTAACGTCTTTATTTACACTTTTTCCTTTATATAAAAGTATACAAACTAACATAGAAAGGCCTCTCAGTCTGAGGATATAAGACCAGAGAGGGGGAAAAAAAGACCCTGACCCCACAAACATGACTGTACCTTCAGATTTAAAAGCCCGGAGAATATACTAACATGCATCCATCTTTGATCTTCACTCTAAAACCTGTCAATCAGTTCGTGAGATGTCACTTCCTGTGCAGTATGGTGGCAATAGAGGGGTCGTGAGTCAGATATAATACAGTTTTCATGTAGCAACAGATTATAAACACCAGCTCAATAAAACACGGGGCTTGTACATAAACACACACACAGAAATGGCCATCACATACACTCGAGAGTCTCAGACATGCATCATCTGCATATAAAACAGCCACATACATTCCCATCCAACAGTCTCATACATACACTTACACAACCACACACTCATTCAAAGGCTTTGGTTCATCAAACCAGTTTTAAAGCTATGGGCTGGATTAGCTCTGTTGTAATGGGTGACCCAGACCACAACTGCTGAAAAGTAAGCAAGAACCGACAAAATCACGTCCAGCTCTTATAAAAGAGACTATGCTGCATATGTGAGTCCAGACTTCAAGGTGGGATACAATACCTTAATTCTTCAGTTTTACAACACAGACACGTACTTACAAACAAAAAGTCAAGGCACATTCAAAACACAGAACACAACATGCACACTGCCTCTTGTGTGATTCGCTGCCCTGCAGTTTCTACTCAAGCCGAGTCGATGCATCAGAACGGGAAATATCAAACACAGTGTTTCAATGTGATTGGGCAAAAACAAAGTCCTCTCTGCTAATGAAATGAGCAGTTCCACAGAAACTGAACGAGTTTAGCTAATACAGAGAAAGAGTCCTGCTCACCGAGCTACATGAATCAACAGGTACAGTGCTGAGACAGTGAGGCAGTGAACTTGACTACACAAACACACAATCACTGTCGAAAGTGGTTTGAAGGAGCATCAAACAGTGGCATCAAAAGTAATTGAATACATGAGAAAAATGCCTTAAAATATGAATGTCATTGCATTAAATATCAAAATATCAAACTAAGAGGCACTTTAGAAGAAAGCAACCGTAAAAGCAAAATACTTCACAGAAATTGGTTGGATACATTATTTGCGAGGTGTTTAATGCGATTAATTACTGTGGTTGCTCTGTTAGGACACCTGCATAAACTTATGGAGAATATCCCCCAAAAAATTAAAATAACTTAAAGAATAATCACCTTTTGACCACTTGATTAAAAGTTAAACAAAATGTTTTTAATAAATTAATCAAAGTAGTTACAATCAATTGTATACTATCTTTCAAATGTTATATTTAAAATAATATATTTTTCAAGACACTAATACTTCTGTTCAGTAAATGGATCAGAAGTGAAAGCAAAGAAATTTAGTTACATTAGATTTCTATTTCAAGTAAATGCTGTTTATTTTAAATTTCTATTCATCAAACAATCCCGAAATTTTAAAACTGTATCACAGCTTCCACAAAAATAGTAAGCAGCACAACAGTTATCAATGATTAATAATAATAAGAAGAAATGTTTCTTGAACACAAATCACCCAATTTAAGGATAACTGAATTAATAGTTGCTGTAATTCACCTTTGCCATCACAGGAATAAATGTGTTTTTAAATATATATTCAAATCGAAAACAGTTATTAATTTTTTTTTTTTTTTACATTTCAAAATATTTCTGTTTTTACTGTATTTTTAATCATAAAAACAGCCTTGGTAAGAAGAAAAAGACCCAAATGAAAATGCTGCTTGTTTGACGACAGTCATGTTAAAATCAGTTCAAATGTTTTGCATTCACTTGCATACATTTTTAGATTAAAAAAAAAAAAAAACATGAATAATAATTTGAAATGACTAATTATTCATCATTAATATAATGTCACATAATTTCCAAATGTATATATATATTTTCAGCCATATATATAAAAAAAAGCTATTTCTGAGAAAATCTCTACCATCATTTGTTTGCAAAAATAAAAAACATTTGTTATTCTCTAGTCTAATGCAATGACATTCACACATTTTAACTGGTTTAAGCGTCCAAACACTTTTTTTGTGGCCACTGTTTATAAGTCATGGTTCTAGTTGGGGATCACAGTGCATTGGGATCATAGGGAGCCAGATAAAACAGGCATGGAGTGATGATGTCACTATCACACCTCAACAACTGCATGAACTCAACACACACGCGAGTGCACACACACACACACACACGCACACACACACACAAACACACAGTGGTCATGGCTAGATATGCTGCTCACTAACCTCTATCCCAGCAACAGATCAATAACACACATTTGTACTGGATAAATCAATGCAATAAAGCATCGAACACACTCTCTCTCATAACTTGGGGAGTACAAAGGAACCAGAATGTACTGAATGTATGAAAAGGCACAAGGTATTGCTAATTATATAAAAACATACGTGAATTACCACTGCCACTGATGTTGACTTGCAGAGAAAGACGTTAAAAAGACAACACGTGATTTATGAGGTCCTTTTCTGCACTCCACTACTGCTTTACTGCCACTTCCACAATGATCTGTTAAAAATAGATTTTCTTTTCTGAACAAGTGTTTGATTTGTTGCCCTTAGCAACAGCCGTGTAAAAACAATGCATAAAATTAACACTTTAAAGAAACAAGACAGAGTAAAAGCTTAAGTTATTTCACACTCGCACACACTCAAACAAGTGCTTTCTTGAGAGATGAAATCAGGTATTTGGATTCATAAGACTGTATAAGTACCTTTTTTCACTGGCATTGAAATAGTGCATATGAAAATCAGTATTTAACTGCATCTGTGATTTTTCAGTGGAAGAAAATGTATCAGGGGATTTTATCAAGGGGCTGTGACTCTTGAAGTCACCAAAAGAGTCAAAGATTCAAACCGTAAGAATCTATTTAGAGAGTCCGAAAGAAAGATTCAGATAATCATGAATCTGATAGCAGCAGGAATGGTTTCCCCTCTCCAGTGGGGCGAGGATAAGGGGTTGTGTCGCATAGGACATGCAAAGTTGGCATTGTTACCAGCCAATAAGGTTGGCTTTGGCCTTCTCTGTGAGCTTGCGGACTCTCCCTTTGCTGGACGTGCCGAATGTAATCGAGGCATCCTCAAACAAAAGCTGTCTTTGCTCTTCCTCAGAGTCTTCTTCGTTATAGAAAGCTGTCCTTCGACCCTGGTTACGCGTTCTCATCTGTCCTTTTGAGCTCTTATCCTCTCCCATATAAATGTCAGGCTCCTCCCTTAGGGCGGGGCCTGGTGTCGGGGGTGTGGTTTCTTCGTTGCCACGCCGACTGCTCCTTCTGAGTGCTTTGGGGCTTGAAGGAGCTGGGGTATCTGGCGTCCTGATGACTCGTGGTCTACCTCGTGGTTTCGAACACTCTGGAGTCACTATGCCAGAATCTGAAAGACTACTGTCCTGGGCTGTAGAAGAAGCCCCACCCTCATCACCGGTAGACAGAAGAATCTCCTCCTCGTGGGAGGAGCTTCTTCGTAGGGACTCCAGCTCTTTCTTGCTTTTCCTCCCTCTCTTTTTTCCAGAGGCCTGGGACAGTGGGGGCGGCGGTACCACTACTGGCGTTTGTATTTGTGCATCTAATCTGGGTCTGCCCCGACCTCTTCGTACCACTCCCAGAGTCACTTGACTATGGCCATTCAAATGCAAACTATTTTGAGGAGAAGAGTTGGGATTGACTGGACCTAAGAGAGATTAAGAATATAGGTAGACATCAAACATTCGTACATTCAGGCAACAGATGACTATTTTTCAACATGGCTAACAATACATTGCATTTTCATTCATTTCATGTACATTTCCTGGTAATTAAACACATGACACATGGAAAGATTCATGGATTTCCACTTCACACGGCTGTCATTCACAACATTCTACACATCACATCATGTTTATTAAATATATATATTTTATATTTTTTTTTATATATAATATATTTTTATATAATATATATTTTTATATAACTTTAAATATAAAAATACACACAAAGAAAATAGAAAAAAAGAAGGAAGAAAAAAGTTACAATCATTAAAAACATTTAAATCTGCAGAGGTAAATTTCAGTGGAAAAAAAGTTCAAAATCACTGCAGAAAATTAAAAAGAAAAAGTTTCAGGAAAAAAAATGACATTTGCAGAAGTATTCTAAGCATTTCAACAATATTTACTGCTGAAATCAGCAGTATTACACAGTTTTCCTACAAAATCAGTGCAAAAGAAAGTTTTAAATCCAATAAGGATAACATTTTAATGAGCAGAAAAAAGGTGATTGATATCAACTAATGCTTAAATCATCTGTTACCGACCTAGTGTGAGTTTTACAGGTGTCCGAAGTTTCCTGCGAGACTCTCTGGCCCCGCCCTCGTTTGTGTGGGGAACTGCAGAGCTCTTGGTTTCTCTGGAGACACCGATGGAGTGAGAGTTTTGGGTGCGTAGGACTCTAGAGGAGGGCTCTGCTGTCTTACTGTGGCTGGGTGGAGTGGGAGGAGCTGACTGTGTAGAAGCTGCATCTGCAGGCTGGGTTCCAAAGCGGGCCGAGCTACGTGTCCGACCTGGGACAACAGGAGGCTCAGCCTTGCCATTGATTTGTGGATGTGTTTGCCTTAAAGAAGGAGCCCGGGAAGGTCCAGCAGGAGTGGGCGGAGCTGCACTGTTAGATCGAGGAGGAGCGCGAGACGAAACCCGTCGCTTCCTCTCTGGACTGCAAATCAGGAAAGTAGATAATGTGTATGCAACATTTAGAAACAGTGATCAATTCTAGAACATAATATTCAGCAATGACCAATCAGATGCTGTGTGTACCTAGAGGCGGAGCTTGAAGGTGAAGAGCTCTTCCTCCTCTTCACAGACTGTCTGGTCAAACGCTCAGTGTGCAGCCGCTGACGGGTGAATCGCTCACTGTGCAGACTTTGAGCAGCTTTAAATTCGGTCAGAATCGAACTGATATGCTCTTCAAACAGAGCGGACAATCGCAGGCTCATGCTATAGATCTGCATACACAAAAACACTCATGTGTTAAAATAAACTAGATGAACTGGTTTGGCTATAACATTGCAACATGTCAGTTTTGAAAATCAAAGATTAATAATTTGCTTGTTGATCTCATACCCTGGACTTTTTGCTGGGTGTATAGGCTTTGGAGTTACTGAAGATGAGACGTACATCTTTACAAAGATCCATGGGAGTGTCATACTCTCCTTCTAGCAGGCGGTTCAAGACAGTCCCAAAGTCCATAGGAGTGTCCACAATGTCCAAGTAGTCCTGAGAGAGGTATTTTTGATGAACAGGGCATACAAGTAGACAGTGCACTGCAAAAAATTATTTTCTTTATCAGTATTTTGGTTTTGTTTTCCAGTACAAATTACCTAAACATCCTTCAAACAAGATGTATTCATTTTACACTACTGGTAGAAAATGTTGGGGTCTCTTTTGCTCACCAAGGTTGCATTTATTTGGCAAAAATAAGTGATATTGTGTAAAAGTATTACAATTTAAAATAACTGCTTTCCATTTTTGAAATATTTTAAATTTAATTTCTTCCTGTGATGACAAAGCTACATTTTCAGCATCATTACTCCAGTCTTCAGTGTCACATGATCCTTCAGAAATCATTCTAATATGCTGATTTGGTGCTCAAGAAACATCACAGCAAGAAGAACAGACAGCAAGAGCAGCTTTTATTTGAAATAGAAATCTTTTGAAACACTATAAATGTCTTTCCTGTCACTTTTGATCAATTTAATATATCCTTTTATAATATATAATTTGCCAATCATCTTTTTTATTCATTTACCTTGCTTCAAGCAAGTTTAGGTATTTTTACTGGAAAACAAGCAAAGGTACTATTTTAAAATATTTCTGCAGTGTGTTTGTAAATACGCTGTGTATATGTGTAGATGGAAAAGAGTTTTTGAATTTTTGCTTGTCCAAATATTATAAAAATTTATAATATTAACAAACAGCAAGTGGTCTGAGGCTGAGACTATGGCACCCCTCATAATTCCCACAAGTAGCTATAGGTATGAACTAGAGTTTTGTGTGTTTTCTACATGTGTCAGTGTGTTACCGGATACTCCTCCAGATCCACAGGCTGTCTAAAAGGCTCTGAATCTTCACACTGAAAGATAAGCTCCAGCAGCTCTCTGCAGCGCCCCTTCCAGCTCTGAGGGTCTGATGATGGTTTACTGCGCAGACTCCTCAGGATTGGCTGCTGCTGCCGCCTCTGAAACAGAAACACAATCTCAATTAGTCAGGATTACCAGGTGTAAACAATCTCCATGTATAATCAACTCTTATCTCTCTGGTCCTGTTAAGATTGTATAATATCAGTTAAAGTTACCTTCTTATTGCGGCTAGATGTACAAGGTGCTTCTTGTTCTTCATCCTCATCTTCATCCTAAATTGGAAAAAAGGTATAAATCAAGTCATGTTAGGCACTGACATAAAATACGCACATTTACATTTCATGAATTCCAAGTGCTTGTAAGGCAGCAAAAGAACAGTGTTAAAGGCACAGTAGTAATGTATTAAATCTCTTTCACATATGAGTGGTTTACGCGTGTGTGTTTTAATGGCACTTACATCGCTTGAATCTGAGAAAGTGTTTTTCTTCATACTGTTATACAGTGGAATAATATCTGTACAGCTTTGGTCCCTAAAGAACACAGACGTAGAGACAGCAGTCAAAAAGCAGCCCCATGCATGGGTAAAAGCACTGGCAATAATCAATTTCATGTTTTTCCATTAACTAATATATGGATGATATTAAAATGTATACTATTTTGTCTAAATTAATTAAAAACAAAACACTATAATAAAAAAAAAACTAACATCTGAATCTTTTTTTTTCTTCAACTATTTAATTTAATTTAAATGGTAAAAGTGAATTTATGCATCACAGCATTATAACAATGTATGTAAATAATGGAAATTAATTTTGAGATTTGCTAAATATTAATTTAAGAGTGTTAAATCATTAGTGTTTTTTAAATATTAACTTTAAGTGTGTAGTAGATGATTGCAAAAGCAATATAAAAGTAAAAGTACAGAGAATTAGCATGCGTAACTGAATATACAACGTTGGACAATACGAATAAAATAAAACTTTTAGTTGTCATTTTTTTATATTTGTGACTGACTTACTTGATAAATTGTAGCATGAGGTCAGATACGAATTTGGCAGTTTTAACAATGAATGCGCCTGGTTCATTGAAGGTTTGAGCGTTGTGTTCGATGTAGCGAACCTCCCACATCAACGATGACATTCGCCTGACGAAGGCAAGCAAATAACAGATGCGAATATAATTTGATATAATCTACTTTAGAAGTACACACTAATTTTTGGCATATATCATATACGTAGGTATTTGATTGTCATGTCCATTCAGAGATTGTGCTGACCTATAGAAACGGTTCTGTAGTCTTTGTCGGATGGTGCTCAGATCTGTGACGTAAGCAACTACGGTGCAATATGTTGGATATGCCTGCAAGTCCACTGGCAGTTCAAATGGTACGGCCACATCTGGAGGAGAGAAAGAACTACTGTTATATTCCATCCGTTTTGGACATAATCATAGTAATAAAAATGAGCTATTGTATAATGCTAAATGAAAACGTCATACCCAAAGTGCAAAGCTGGTCGATGCCCCTGATGATGCGTTCACACTCTTGGTCACGTGTGCGTGAGCCCCACTCTCCTTCTAGGGGCTTGTACAATAAGGCCTTCTGCTCCTCCTCAGTCAGAGGCACACTCAGACCTAACTCGTCAGGAAAAGCTGCTGCAGACAGACAGAGAAAATGAGATGGAGGAAAACAAGAGACAGACAATCACAACTCAGTTCGGATTGGATATATACCTAAAGTCACCACAAGGACAGTGACATCATGAAATCAGTAACATTTTGAGCGCCTGGCAACAGTTCCCAATAGGAAAAGTTTGCTCAATAAACATGCTCAAACATGTTTTAATGGAAATTTAAAACATAAAATACCAAAAAATAAAGGTCACAAAGCTTGTCACCTAAGGAACGGCACTCAAGGTCTTTTATCAGAGCTGGAAATATTTTATTTTATGGGAGTGTGGTACCCTCTATGAAATCAGAGCAGTGTTATATTTCTCAACATGTGCTTATGTGCTGTGAAAATGAATGTGCTATGAGATTAATTAAATAAGTTTAGCAGCATTCAATTAACCACAGTTAATGCATTTATCTAATGTGATCTTACAACAGTTTAATTGTGTTTTGAGAGATTACTGCAGACTAGTTGTATCAGCACAGGTGGTTCAATACACAACCAAAACAATCTTAGATGTGACCCAGGACCACAAAACCAGTCTTAAGTCACTGGGGTATATTTTCAGCAATACAGGAAAAAATGATCCATTTTTCTTTTATGCCAAAAAACATTAGGATATTAAGTAACGATCATGTTCCATGAAGATATTTTGTAAATATCCTTCCTGTAAACGTAATTTTTGATGAGTAATATGCATTCCTAAAAATTCATTTGGACAACTTTAAAGGTGATTTTCTCAGAATTTCAGGTTTTTTTGCACCCTCAGATTCCAAATCTTCAAATAGCTGTATCTCAGCCAAATATTGTCCGATCCTAATAAACCATACATCAGTGGAAAGCATAATTATACAGCTTTCAGATGATGTATCAATTAATATTGAAGAATTAACACTTAAGGCTGTTTTTGTGGTACAGGGGCACATATCTAAAAAATAATGGGGGGGGGGGGCTTTTAATTAAATTTTTTAATTTAATGCATTCTTGTATTAAAAGTAAAATATTACATTATTTAGAAAACATTTAATTTTTTTTATATTAAATGTAATATTTTTTTGTTATTTAAAGAGTGCTACATAAATATAAAAATGTAATGATGGATAGTCATTGCATGAATTAAAATTAAGCTACCTATCTGCAATTCAGCCTATTACTACTTATAATGATGAATGAAATTGGCGAATTAATTGAACAACCGTGCCAATACACACACATATATATTAACTGACTCGACGCGCGGAGCTTTGGTGGATTCCTGCTTGTCCCGTAGATGATTTGCTCAAGCACAAACAGATCGGTTTCTTCGCTTGAGAAGCGTTTAGCTTTTCCAACTACAAATTCCACCATGTAAATAGCGATCCGCTCTGGCACGAGTGCATCTCGCTCTTAAAGGGAATAGGAGATGACACTCTGATTGGTTTATTGAACGTTATGCCCATTAAGAGAATAGGGACAACCCATTCCAAAAATGTGTAATTTTTCTATCTTTAAAATAGCAAAAGTGGATTTGGACACGCCTTGAGTGCACCTGCGCTGTGCGCTTTACACTTTGCATTTAGATCGTCAAATAGGGCCCATAATCTCTAGAGGTTTATTTCTAGTCAAATTAATCCAAGTTTAAATTAACTGTGCTCAAAGCAAAAAATATTATAATTAGATATTAATTAATTGGTCAAATCAAAGTTATTTTATTCTAATGAAAGCTTTAGTGATTGCGAAGGACACGTCATACCTTCATTGGGAATCTCCTCCATGTCCCATGGGCTCATCTTTTCTGTATCTCCATTATCCCAGCTGCATCACACAATAACACAAAGCTGTCAATATTGTCATTTACTATTACACACACACACACACACAAAAAAGTGTGCAACACCACACTTAGCTCACTATAGATTCATTTCTAAGCCTCCACATAAACCATGTCTAGTCATAAATTTAAGAGTCAAATAGGGGGTGAAGTTATGAAACAATTAGCCGTATCTTAATTCTTGTCTTTCCATCCCCAAATTCAAGACCTTTTGAAATCATAATTAAGACTTTCTTGTTCCATTTAAGACTTTTATGGCCTTAAATTTGCTAAATTTAAGACTTTATATATATAAAAGGAAGCAAACAATATTACCAACAGGGCACAACAATATGTATCAATATACTGTATATATGGCAATATATATGTTGACCATTATTAGGCCACAATGATTATGGTGGCCTCATGGATTCACGCCTGGTTAGGAAACAATGTAACAACAATTGAACTACTATATAACACATGTAAAGATGTGTAGATGGACACAGAGAACTGACCAGACATTGTAGCACTGGAACAGAGAGTCTGGATATTCGGCCTGGTAAGGCTCCTGACTCTCAATCGTACCAAACCACCAGGCATCGTCTATCACTGCCCGGAAACGATCACCTGACAAAATAAACCCATCTCAAATAAGACACAATTACACATGCACATCAACTCTGTATCAGGAACAAGCAATCATTAACTGAAAGCAACAAAGTAAAAAAAAAAAAGTGTTACAAATACAATACTACAGTGCCCGGGAGGTGACATGTTCAGTTCACTTAGTTAGTGCCCATGACATAATAACTTATGGGGACGTGATAATATGACATGGCCACGAGATCATTTTGTCGAGGTAACGACATCCTTATGTCTTGGCCTCAAGATGCTCTGTTGAGGGAACGACATTAATTTCTCGTCGCCGCGACATCTTATGTTGAAGGAACTACATATGTTTCTGGTGGCCACAAGTTTTTTGTGTAAACAAACCTGTGTGACCATAGCATTTTGAACTAGACTGGATTTTTGTTTTATCTTTTTCACCATCTCGAACATCCCTGTGTCTCACTGACCCATTTAATCCTGTAAAAATTAACATCTGTAAAAAAAACGTACTCATTTTCCCACACTAACCTATCATCCAGTTCCTCTGTCTTGCATTATCAAACTGCTGCCGAAGTACCAGGAAGTCGATGACATCAGGCATGTCGTGGTATCTAAGACAACAATAGAAATGCAAGTCACAGGTTAAAGGTCACTCACTGAAGATCACTGTGAATAAGTCACTGTGACTCACTTCATGGAGAACGAGCCGCCTGTCAGTTTGCCAGTGTCTGGGTCCAGGAAGGCCAGCTTCAGACAGCACAGAGTCGGCAAACCCACCTCGTACTTAATGCCCACGATCTTCAACAGCTCCTGCTCCTGTAGGCACACAGTCACAAACCATTTTCATTCCTATAAAAATACTGTCAGGTTAAAAGGTCGTTTTATTGAAGACTTACCCTGAGCTCTAACTTCTGCCAGGGCTGTTTTTTAGGATTTATACTGAAGATCTTGTTTTTTTTGGCCATCTCCACATAAGCTTCATGGCCTTGGCGAAAATAATATACCTGTTTTACATACGTAACAAGCAGCTTAATGTTACAAGCATGTCTCCACATACCATATAAATAATGGTATTTCACATTTGAATTGTTATGTTGTACTGAGGAATGTGGTTTTTACCTCATCACCCATCTGTGGGGTGAAGGGGCATCTCCGTGGCATGGTGTCAGTGATCCAGGCAGAAGGCAGCCATTCCTCTAATGTCAAACCCTTGTTCTGCAGTTCAGGCATTCTCTGAACATATAAATACACACACACACACACACACACACACACACACACATATATATGATAAGTTCTGATTACACAGAGCATGACTTTCATGCAAATCTGAAAGTTCACTGAAACAGTGTCAATGGAATTTAAACAGAGCTATCTTAATGTCCCAGGAGTTATTCTGTTGTAATTAAATTACAAAACCGATTTCAACATCAATTAATTAATTGTCTGTGGATTTTCTCGTCTCAGATGTAGATTTTTAGAACCATGATGACCTCATCAAGAAGTAAAATAAACAAAATATTTGAACTTTTATTACATAAAACTTTTTACTCAAATAAATGCTGATGACTCCGCTATGGTGTCATTTTTAACACAACCAAATATTTCCCATTAATAAAGTTATTTAAAAAGTTTGGTTACCAATGGGACAAGTGTTACTGTAGAACTTGAGATGAAACATGAGACTTGATACGTGAATAATTCAAACAGAGAGAGAGAAAAGAAAAATCTTTTAAAAAGTTTAAAAACTAATATTATTCATATATATTATTGAACTATTATCCATTTGTGTGTATTTAGGATACTTAAAATGCTAGCTATGAAATTAGCCTTATTAAGAGAAAAGAATCTGTTATTTTATTCCAATGTCATTTTCATCTTAAAAATTAATGGTGATATGGTGGAAATGACATCTGTTCATAACGATTTATGGAAAATAAAAATAAAAACATAAAAACAGAAGTCTCCTTAATACCCATAATTACAGTACTGAACATTGTCAAATGGACAAATTAAATAAAAAGTGAGCTTGATCAGCATGGTTTAAAGGGGGGTGAAATGCTCGTTTTCACTCAATATCATGTTAATCTTGAGTACCTATATAGTAGTACTGAATCCTTCATAACTCCAAAAAGTCTTTAGTTTTATTATATACATAAGAGAAAGATAGCCTGTACCGATTTTTCCCGGAAAAACACGACCGGCTGGAGGCGTGACATGTGGGCGGAGCTAAAGAATCACGAGCGCCAGTAGGCTTTTGCGTTGAGAGCGTTTGGAAGCTGTGACATTACCCAGAGCCTTTGAAAAACATATTTAACGGCTCTGACATTACCTTGAGGAAAAAACCATCATCCAAAATAAACCATGGCTCACAGTCAGATTCAGCCGTTTATTTATGATCCAGAATCAGATCCCGAGGCTGAAACTGAACGAGAGCAGCAGCAGCAGCAACGAACAGAAATACTCCTTCAAACGTACAACTTAATTTTTGAAACTTTGTCCATGTTTAGCATGGGAATCCAACTCTTTAACAGTGTAAAAAACTTAGTATGCATGAAATAGCATTTCACCCCCCCTTTAAGGAAGGTGTCCATTGCTGAATTAACACACAAAGGACCACTGACCTTCCGTTTCTCCTTTGGCTTCTTCTTCTTTGGTAGTGCTCCATCTTTGTCTTGCTTTTCTTTTCTCCTCTCCTTCTTGGAGTCTTTTTTCTTCTCTCCATCTTCTTCTGAGCTGCTGGCATTCTTCTTCTTTTTCTTCATGCTGGTCTTCTTGGGCGGTTCGAGGTTTATTCCAGCATCTGCTGTCCAGTCTGAGTAATCGCTGGAGTAATCGCTGTAATTATAAACAGACCCAGCATATATGTGTAGCTCTGGCTGAAGTATGTGTATGTCAGATATATGGCAGTGTGGCTTATGAAGTCTGAGGGTAATTAATATTCACCTGGAGCTGCTGTTATCATCAGGCCAGGGTTCTTTTTCCTCTCTCTCCTCATCTGATGATTCTCTGCTCGGAGGTCTTGCTTCGGTTTCACCCTAAAAACAACAACAACAGATACATAGAGAATGCAGATTATCACTCTTTTTATGCCATTTTCAAAACACACCATTGGTTTCAACATAAGATTTCAATATATTTCAAATTGGATATTTGGTTTTCAAGTCAATACATCAAGTCTGATATCACTACTCCAGAAAATTAATTTTATAATTCTGCATTTTTGTCTTGATATATTTATTGGTTAAGAAAAAAAGCCTGTTAAAAAAAGTGAATTGGTTATTATTGGTTTTATAAATTGAGAAACTTGCTAAGGATGCAACACTGACACAATGAATGGACCACTCACACTTCTAAACAGAGATTTTAACACTACAGATGGAAAAACACCACAACAAATCAAACCATTTCAGTTTTCCAAGCCAACATGAATTGAAATCTGACCCTATGTGCTTCCGTAATACACATTCCTATATAGTTAATGATTAATCTATGACAGTCTTTTAACAAAAGCTAATAACATGCCACGCCACTGAAATGAAACTTGTCTTTTTGATTGGTGCCACCAGGAACCTTTTACATTTCAACCATCTGTCATAAAGAAACATTTTTTCCAGATTCAATCAATTCCTGATGAAAGTTCCATATTTCCTCTTAAATCATCCTCATGTGCACTACCTGTAAAAGTCTGCAAGGATGCATTAAATATATAAAAAATGACAGTGAAGCCTTTCATATTGTTACAAAAGATTTATATTTCAAATAAATGCTTCATATTCGTCAGCTTTGCCCAAACAGGAATCAACTACATTTGAAAATATATTCAAATAGAAAAGAGTTATTGTAAACTGTATTGTAAAGTGGTAGTGTAAGACCATTACATGAGCAGTTACATTGACTTTACTATTCCACAAAGGGACACTGCGTCTTTTGACAGTACCTCAGAGGCACTGTGCTCTTCCTCGTTGGGTTCACTCTGACGACTCGTTTCCTCCACGGCCAATCGTGTATGGTAGTTATGCTGGTTACCCTGGTAACGACGCCCCTCCTCTACAGAATTTTCTATAGCATGCTGATATGAGAAATACACACTTCAGTAAATATACTGCATTTAATTTGCATGTTGATCAGCAACAATTCCTTTAGCAATATGTTATTAAGATACATTCAGTTAGATATAAAAGTTTGGTTGCGTACAAAGCTGATGACGCAAACAGTACATTTCCTCCAATCAAATAGTGAGGCAGACTTGTTTATCTAGATTTTTTTGTATATATTTTCAAATTGATGATCAGATGTGATAATTCACCCGGTTTTCTCTGTGGTACTGGCTGTGTATGCTGCGTCTCCTCCTTTCTGATCTGTAGATGCTGATTTCCTCCTCTCCTTTAGCTGTACGCCAGATCTCCTGCTTACTGCATTCACAAACAGACACACAACAGCATCAGCAACGCTGTCTAACTGGAGCAAACTGCATTACACTGTAAAAAAACAAGAGAACATTAAGACAAGGGAAGGTCTTGTTTGAGTAGCAAGTGCCTGTGAAAATATTATGTATAATATTTTTTAACATTTGCTATGTAATGCTGGTACGGCAGTATTAGTGTGAAGGCGAAGACTGCATTGGGGAAAACATTTAACACAAGCAGTAAGATTTTATGAGTTCAGCAGAGCTACCCTACTGTACTTTATACGGTAATCACCAGGTAGTAAAAAAAAAAACCCAATCTATATTAATGGTTACTTCCCATCCTCTCTATTCTGAGTTTCAGTTTTTACCCTCAGGATCTAGGTTTAGATTTCCTTCTGTTAGGAGTAACAGGTACAAACATTAATTTATTCCTAAATTCTAAATTCAGGCATGTGGGGACAGGTAGTTGTTTGGTCTTTTGATGTCATGTTTTTTATGTAATTTTTTATCTATAGACGGTTTCATCGGGCGCACGCGCCTGGATCTAAGTTAACTTCCGGTCTGTGTTGTGTACATCGGTCTGGCTGCAGTGCCTTCTACAAACGCAGTTAAAGTCAAGGTGCTGAGTAGACTGAAGTTGGGCTCAGGTGGTTGTGCTGCGGGATGTGTTTCCCATACATTTATTTATTTTTGGAGACTCGCCACAATTTTACAACTGATCGATTTTCAAAAAGGCTTCGTTAAATAAACATGAGTAACGTAATGTTACGTACTGCACGTTTACTAATAATAATTCCTTACATTTATGTTTAAATATCAAAGCGAGGCACAGGTGTTTTTATATCGCTGTATTTCTGAAGTAGGACTTGCATGTTATATGCCTGATAGCAGCGTATGAGCGTACCAGCTCTGCTTTGTTTACAGCTGTTACTGGGGAAACCGCTATTTCTCGCGCTTTATTTCTATGCTTTAAAACATCTCCTGTTGGCAAATAATGAATTTGCATTTTCATTAAGTCCGCCTGATCCACGCAGCAAAAATATTTAGTTTGTTATCAAAAAATATCTACTCTAGAAGGACTTGGCTGTTGTTATTGATTCTATTTAGAGTCTACCGGAAGTTAAGTTAGGTCCACAAAAGCGTGCACGCGCAGTAACGTTTGTTTATGTTGATGCCGTTGAAACAGTCTATAGTAAATGGTCTTTTTTGTATGCTGGCCTTGCTGTAAAACCAATTGCCCTAGGGGACATAAATAAACGAAGAAAGAAAATAGAAAGAAAAGAACATTTTTTCAACTTCATTCCACATCTAAGGTTTGTTTGTTTTGCATTTTTCAAATCATTTCTATGCTAGGTTTAACATAGCATTTGAAAGCCTAAATTTCATTTTGGAAAATGGGTGGGGGGATTCCCCCTTTAGGTGGCTCTTTTGGGAGGGGGGTTTAATTTAAGGGGGAGTTAGAGTATTTTTTACAATCATCCAACCTAAATGTTTTGTCAGCCAGTGTATTTGTTTAATTTAATTTATAATGTTGTTGATTCATATTTATATTGTGAGGAGGATTCTTAAAAAGAACTTTAATTTCAAACTTTGAATTGAATTCATTTTAACTCAAAAAAAAAAAAAAAAAGTAAACAGTCAGTAATAAAATAAGAATATATAAATGACAAGCAATGGCACAAACAAATAGAATAACAAGAAACACCTAAAATTAACTGTTAATTACTTTTTCAAGGAGGTATAACAATAATATTCATGTACAGAAACACCACAGAAACTGAATAATCTATTTAACTTTAAAATAACACTGGTTTGTCTTCAATGTATAAATAAACAGACAGCAGCAGGTTAATTTAGGTTGCTATCGCTTTAAGACCTCATGCACGGATCTAATTTTACACATAAGTTTTGTTTCTCAACTACTAACATTTATTTAATAGACTATATACCAACCATTTTTATTATAAATCGACTGTTCAGATGAATACTCATCAAGATGGCCATTTTGACATAATTTTGTATGTATTTTGCCGTTTACGTACAATGAGATGCAGTTCTATGTGTGCAGGCTTTGGGTGTGAGCTCACAGAAAGTGGTCTCACAGAGAGTGAGCAAGTTCTGAATCGAGTATTAAATTAATTGTAAGACTCAAAAGCACGTGCAAATGATACATTCTGTACCGAGCTTCTTTTACACTGAAATATTTGCATTACAAGCACGAAAACTGCAAGAATCAGTAGAATTATGTATAATACCAATTCCGAGCATGGGTTACCATACTTGGCAAATGTCAGGACGTTCATTTTTACTTTCAATCTTGAGCGATATTTGAGCCCTGAGATTAGCAGTGCAGTCTCACACTTTTGGTGTCAACTCTATTTCTGTGTGTGTTTTACCATGCTTCAGCTGGTGATAGTTCAGGAACAAGAACCCGTCGACTCCAGGCTACCAGGTCTCTCTCAGTGGCGATCTCACTGCGTGGAGCATTACTGTGCATCTGGCGAACACCTTCGATCTGTCCACTGCGTCTCAGACCCACATTGGGTGGAGAAGTGACTTCTGTGGGAGAACTGACAGATCCTACACACACAAACCAGACATGCAATCAGCATAAACACTACTGTCAACAGTATTACAATCACCCCTCACTGGTTAATAGAGGTCATCTGATGACATTTTTATACATAAAGTCGCTTTGAATTTTTTTTTAAAATGCATTCTTTTTTTAAATGAGATGTTTGTTGTTTTATTGTGTTTGTTTTGTTTTTATAATATTCTGCAACAGTTTTTTGTTTACATTTGATTACTCTTGGTATTTTTTAATTTACTTGAATAATTGATATGGCTGAAAAACATCAAGTGCTGTTTGCTATTTTAATTAGTCTTATTCAGTGTTATTGTTGACTTATACTAAAATATATTACAAAAGAGAAATTGACATAAAACTTTAAATGAAATATTAATATCAGATGAAAAACAAAAATAGCATATATAAATAATCCTATTATCATTTAAAAAATTATTGTTTTATTATAAATATATATATATTGTATAAAATACTTTTAACTATGTAAGTTATTTAATAAATGTGGAAAATAAATTGGCATCAAGAAACATGAAATTTCACCGTTATTGATTTGATATCCAACATTTTAGGATTGTATCACTACACTACTTTACAAAAATATTTTGCAAGATATTTTGCACATTTAAAACATAATTTGCAAAAATAATTTAATAACTAAATCTATTAAATAAACATAAAATTAATAATGCTTCAAGAGTCAGTGATTCCCAACTCAATTAATTCCCAATATATAATGTTTAATAGTAATAGCATTTTCTTTTAATTACCTGTAGTCAAAAAAAAAAAAAAAAAAAATATATATATATATATATATATATATATATATATATATATATATATATATATATATATATATATATATATATATATATACACACACACACACAAATATTTTACCTCTGTTTGCTCTGCTGTCAGAACCCAGCCTCTGGTCCTGCTCTTGCTGTAGTCTCTGGATCATACTATCAAGAGGACTAGAGCCTTCTGGAGCCTGCTGACTAACCACCTGATTCAGCCCTGGGTGAGGATATAAGACATTTGAACACTTTATTAGTGTTCAGTGACAGAATGCAGGTGTATATTTGTATACACAAATAGCCAATAATTACTCAAGTAAAAAAAACACAGAAAGGGAACAAAGAGACACTGTCTGTTTGTGTTTCTTACCTGATGATGTGAGCCCCATCTGGGGTATGAGCTGTTCCTCTCTACAGTTCTCTCTGCCTGGAACCAGTCTCTGGTAGCGTGGAGGGTGAGGATTCCCATCCACATCCACCAGGAAAGGCGGTGGCATTAGGTGAGGTGCCTGCTGGGTCTGTTCGTCCAGCACGAAGTTATGGGCGTCACGAATAAGCGGCCGATAATCAGTGTGGAAGAACATCTGATCTGCTATCTAAAGAACAGAACAATGGATGCATTCACATCAAATACACATATACTAACTGAATAAGACAAACAGAGAGAGGCAGTACTGAACACAGAACCATGTTATTCTTATAACTTCTTCTACAGATGCACTACATATTAGTTATATTAACAGTTATTGACTGGTTTTTAAAAATACTGTTTCCCATTTCTGTCACTTACCACTCAATAATTTATTAACACTGTTAAATACAATCTTTAGCAAATATCACACTGAACATCCATTTTCATAATGTACATTATAACATTGTGATGCCTAAACTTACATGCAACATTTAAAAAAAATAATTTGAGCTTTTAGTTGTTTTTTTTTTTTTTATGTATTCCGATACAGGATACCAACACTGTCAAGTAATCAGGACCATTTTGGGGAGTTATTGGCTTATTTGTTGTTATTGTTAACTAAAATGAAAACTATTAAATGTCCTTTTTAGTATTTGAAATAAAGTTAAAAAAATAAAACATATTCTATGAAAAAACGGTTGCCTTGAAAACTAATTCAAATATAAACGGTTAAGTTGAAGTATTACAATTTCTACAATTAAAACTGAATTAAAGCTAAACAGAAATATTAAATAGTACATAAAAAAAAACATGACAAAATTGCTAAAACTTAAACTAGATTTAAAATGAAACCACGGACTGAATTAAACATGCAATGTGATTAGGTCATGTGACAACAACGTGACAATATATTATTCAAATCAGAGTGAGCAAAATGCAGCAAATAGTATGCTAATATTTCATTCTGAAAATAGGATCTGAGACAGATATAAACATTCATTACTTTGTCGTATCTGCTGCTAGAGCCGAAACCAAAGATGAGCAGGTGACCGTGGGAGTCTGTGCAAGCGAAATGCTGCCCATCTGGGGAGCACTTACAGTCAAAGACCGCACCGTGGCCCTGACCCTCGATCTATACACAAACACACATGTAGAGAACGAATGTTGGGAGACACAGTAATCACCAATAAATCAAAAGATTTGCATAGATTTGTGATGCAAACTGAAATGAAGTGTTGCCAGTTAGTTTACCATGTTAAAGTATGAGCGTATTTTGACTCCTCTTGCCAGATCCCAGACGATTGCGTTCCCATCATGCCCAGCAGAGAAAAGCACTCTAGAGTCAAACGGATGTGGCTCCAACACAAACACCTCATCCTCATGGCCCTGTGGGTGAAGGGCCATAACGACAACATCATTCATCACATATTGCCTCCTTTCAGTCATTCTGGAGAGATCTTTACACTCTTACCATCAACACATGAATAAGGTTCCCTGTGTAAGAGTTCCACACTTTCAATGTCAAGTTGTTCGCAGCGGTAATGACTGTGCTGTCACTGCAGTCCCAGGCCACCATAGTCACCTTCAGTTTGGTAACTTTGTCCTCTAAAGGTGGAGGGTTGTACTTGCTAAAAAGACAGAAAATAAAAAAAATTGCTTTTTTTTCAAAATAGTGTGCCATTTCTAACGTTGCTCTACAGTTGGTCTACTTTTGAAAAGAAAGAGCAATGAGAGACAAACCAGCATAGAGAAAGACACATAAACAATGCATTAAATGCAATTATATTAGCAGATTAACAATTTTGAATAAAAATTTTACATGAATTACTAGAATGTCTAAAAATCTTTACAGTAATAATTTTTCTTTTTTATGTCATAAGGTTTATTTGTTTAAAAGCTTATATTTTACTACTTATTTTTTTTGAATTCCAGACTTTCACATTTCAGTGTGACTCCCCCACGGTGGAGGTTAACATGTGAACATGCAGATAACTGAATGTTTATGTTTCTACAGACTGATGGGAACTGTATCAGTAAATGAGAAAAGTGTACCTGAAGATTAATTTATCACAAAAAAACAAAAACTAATAATAATAAATCAAACCCAAATGGGATTTGTTTGCTTATAGTTTTACATTGTTTTATTTGGTTAAGATGATCCATTGTTGGAGTTGCATGGCGAATCTGTTCTGATCTGTGCGGTCAGAATCAATTGCCCTCAGGAGACTTCAAAGTAATTATGTTGCTAATGGTCATTTGTTTAGCAAACAAAATGTCACTTTAATGCACAATTAATTGAGCCATACTTTAGAAACAGTGATTAACATTTTTCATACCCAGGTAGTTTAGTGGCCATGTCCAGGAGAATGCTTCGCCAGTCCTGTTGCTGCAGCTGCCATACCCGCGCTGTGCCGTCTCTACTGCCACTCACAAACCTACACACGCGGAGGTTTATACTCAAAAATGTCATCTATACCAATATTCATGAAAAGGAATGAGGCACACTGATAAACATTTAATCCACTAAAATGTAAAACTTCATTGCTGCCCTAAAATGTTTAGTAAAATGTGGTATAACAATAATAAATTCCACTTCTAATATTTTGAATTAACTTGCAGAAGAAGGGAAATTAGCTGAAACTAATTTTATCAGCTTCCTTGAGATAAAATACAATTACTCAGTGTTTGATTTTGCACTAAAACCATTCATAATTTAGTTATTACAATATTTTCTTCTTTCTGACCCTTAAAATTGTATGGTCGGTTTTTGCTACTGTACCTTTAAGACCTCCGCTGGCATAGTATTAATGTGCTTACATTTGCTTAAATTGTGTATGTGCACCACTCTATAAAACAGTGATGAACGCAGTATGTGAACAGCAAAAACAGTAATGGATTGTCTTCCAGTAACAATATCTAAACAATGGGAAGTAAAATTACATAATTTCATTTTCAGAGAATGCATACTGAATTTACCCCCCCCCCCCCCCAAAAAAAAACCAAACAAACAAACAAATAAATGAATGTCTTAGTCTGTTTGATTTATTAATTTTTTGTTTGTTTTTAACCGTTTTATCTTCACAAAATTCGGTTAAGACATTTTTTTTTTAATCTTAACATCTTAACCAATCGTCCTTCTCAAGTAAATTTACTTGGGGCTGTTTAGATATTTGTACAAAAAAAAGTCAAAAACACTGATTAAGAAAATCATTTTGCAGTCTATAAAGCGGTGACATACAATTTTACTCTATACACTGCAAGGTAGTGACGTTGTGACTCAATGTAATTTTCCAAGAGCTGATAAGTTTGTAAGAACGTAGGAGTGTATTACTCTGAGGTAGCGTGGATCTATAAATGAGTCAGACCGTATTACTCCGCTAAATAAGATGTGCATTGTCTGTTACTGTGTGCAATCTACTCATCTTCTTTTTGACAGTGCACTCTGCAGTTCTATTGATTGGTGAGATTTCTTCCCTTACATATGTAACACTGGATGCTGTGTCCTTGGGTGCAAAAAATCTGTTCATGTGAACATCCATCTTTTTAATTCCTTTGGGACCTGTTACTCTCCTTCTCTCTCTTACTCTCCCTCTTCTCCTCTGTCACACTCTCTATTTCCACCCTCCCCAATGCAAAAACACTTGCTCATTAAAGTAGTGCGAGTGAGGAACATAAAAGAGGGGCAACTCACATGCCTGTTGTTTAAGTAGAAAGACCTTTCATGCACCTAAATTCTTGTATGATGTGTATCTAAAATGCATGTTTGTGTGTTAGGAACAAGGCTGTTTTTTTTCTGCTGACAACATCAGCTTGTAATAATAAGAAGAACCTCCAGGTTCCATTAATCCAACAAACCTGACATATAAACACACACACACACACACACATTCTCTCACAATCGCTCATGTACACAGTTAAATGGAGCCAGTGTTGCTCACCGATCACCACCATGGGAGAACTGGATGCTGTCGACTTTATCCTGAGGAAAAAAGATGAAGTCATTAAAAAACATGAGGGGAACCTCAAAATAATAATGAATTCCTGCAACATTGAATCCAGTAAAGAATGAAATTAGGTGCTTTAAAACAATACGTTGATACACAATTTTAAAATAACTTTTTTTTTTTAGATTGAAGCTATTATATACCTTAGTGCTTTCGATCAATCAAAGACAATAATTTATGTTACAATTAACTAACTGCACATTGTTCTATAATTAAACATCATTTCAAACTTTGTAATCACAAATATATCTTCACACTAAATTGCCAAATGAGAGTTGAAACAACATAAAAAAGGTATAAATTAAATATTTGTTTAATGGTATCTTTTTTTTTACTAAGTACTGTGAATGAAGGCAAGCATCACATATACCACAACTAATACTGATACTGATGCCTCTGTTAAATGCATTTATTTTCATTTATTTATGGGAATAAAATGACTAAATATAGGCAATGAACAAGAAAAATCTGTTCCATAATTTTTTTACTAATATTACAGCTTTTATTTGAAGTGAACTATAAACGATCTTCACATGAAACCCTAATAATTAATTTTATTTGTGCATTGATTTTACAATAAATAAGAAAATTACCAGGTAAAACATTTGGCATCAATATTTTTATGTGAGTACGGATCCTCGCAATGCCACAAATAATTACACTAATTTCCAAAATTATACCTGCATGCTTTTATCATTGATGACAGGAACAAACACAGGCAGCAAGAAAATACTGAATATACAAAATATACATAAACATGCTGAATGTGGGAAAAATATTAATTAGCATAGCTACTTCAGGAAAGGAAAAAATGAATGTTATATTAATTATTTTTAATGTGATATTAAAAATATTAATTGAAGAAATATGCAATTTTTTTTATATTACTGTTATATATGTAACATTTTTATAGTATTACTAACTAATATTATTGAAGTGTAAACAGCCTCAAACACACACACACACACACACACAAAAAGCATTACGTACAGTGTGTGACTCCAGCTCAGATATCTTCTCTGGTTGTCCATCTCCAAAGTAATAAACTCTAATGATGTGATCAGTGCTGCCTGTCGCCAGGAACATGCCACCTGAAATATCATCAAATATCACTTAACATTACATTAATTACATCATCATCATTAAATAACACAACACTAATGAGCATATAAACCAGAAAAATCTTTCATTAACAAACATATTGTCAATTTTCAAGTATCGGCAATAAACAATATATTGCATTCATGAACAAGAAACTCAAATAGCTCAAATGAATTCAGAACGTGTATATCCAAAGACATACACATAGAAACTAGAATCTGTTTCTATCTTTGTGTAATCTGGGTAAAAGCCAGTTGAGTGTTTCCTTTCTTCAGTAATGTGTATTTGAAGAGCTCCTGCAGTGCTGAACACTCTCTTTTGAAAAAGTCTGTCATATCTGTCTGACAACAGGATATTTATAGCCTCACTTGCAGAAAAATGTAAGCCAAAACGATCCGCAGCCACTCTATAATCTGCTATCAGCTTTCAGAACAATCAAAACATGGGAATGAATAATCACTTAATATCATGTTTCTATGGGACCACATGCATTTATATAATCATGGGCATGAGTCTTAAATATCACGGCTGATAGCCGATTACAATTTGAAGCTGAATTACAAAATTTGTAATATAAATATTAGATTAGAACAGCCCCAAAATTAAGGTAATGTGGCAAACTAAATCATTGACAAAGTGAGATAGAGTCTATATTGTTTGTTTTATTTCCATACAATTTAATTTTATCCTATCACTGATCTACAGTCCACAGCAATCCATTTAATTAAATTTGTCAATCTGTTCACACAGAACTGTGCATTACGTTGACAGCTCTAATAAATATAGATTCCTCACACGTTTTATTCCATTTGCTATCTCATATGATTTATAAGATCACAACTGAATCATGTGTTATATTTTAAGCAGTTATACAAACTGGCAGATACCACTGATCAGTGTCTCAAAACTACAAAAAGACTCTGTCCCATTTCTGAACACACCAGGCTTTACTACAAGCTCAGTGTTACAGCAGCATTTTATCACATGGGTTCCTGTGACAGGGTGTGAATGATTAAATATTACTGATAAAATGAGAACAGGTAGAGGTTAGAAAAGAGCTTTGACACTTCTGGCCTACCGGCACTAAAAGAGGAACAGATCATCTGCACGCCTGGTCTGGGCCGCTCGATGAATTTGCTGGGTCGCTGCCTGCACACACATGTACAACACACAGAAACATGATGAGTGCCAAAATATAGTCTCTTAGTAGTCTTTTTATGACTATTATTAAAGCTGAAAGGTTTAATATCTGCACTAAAATGGAACTGCAAAAATAATAAATGAAAAATGAAAACACTGAAACATATATTTTAGTTTGGTTCAAAAAAACTGCATGCTATAATTCATCGTTTCTCCTTTGCATTAATTCAACTGATCAAAAAGAGCTTTAAATACTTGCTCTGAATGGCAAAGAAAACTAAAAAACCCGCAGATGTGTGTAAAAATAAAGGAAACTCACCCGAATTTGAGCGTGCGTGCGTCCCACTGCCAGAAACAGATGGTGCCATCAGCTCCAGTGGAGGACAGGAACCTCCTATTACCACTGCACAGAGGAGAAAACTACACACACACACACACACACCGTTCGTCAAATAATCCTGACGAAACATTGTTTCCACAAATATATTAAGCAGCACAGCAGCTTTATTTAGCATATTAGAATGATTTCTATCATTTCATAATATTACTGTTTTTACTGTTAAAATAAAGGCTGTCTCGGTGAGCATAAGAGACTCAGAAAAAAAAAAAACATTAAAATATCTTGCAGACCCAAAAACCTTTGGAACAGTAGTGTATATTGGTGAATGTATTGGTGTAGATCACAACTATATATAGATATTAGTGTATATCTGGCTACTGAAGTTTACGGTCATTTTAACAGTAGTTCTGCAGTTTATTATAATTAACTCTCTATTTTGACTTCACAGTCAATAGAATCAGGAAGTGACTAATGTAGCAGCGTTGTGCTGAACACACAATAATTAGATGTGTCTGCATTACAATAATCTCTGTATACTGTGCCATGCTGGCACTTAGGTTCCTAGCATGCACTGCAAATTGCATTAAGTTATGCTGTTGACTTGTTTTAGTACTACTTTTTATTTTATTACTAATTGCAACGACTGAAACAAGCATTTTCTGTAATGCTGCTTTGAAGCAACAAGTATTATGATAAGCACAAATAAAATAAACTTGAATTGCTAGCCTGGTTTACAATGCATAATAAAAGTTAGCCTTCTTACAGCAGCACTATTTCAACCAGGGTACAATTAAGGTTAATTGTTTATAAAAAGAGTATATTTTTGTATTATAACATAAAACAATCAATCACAACGCTTAGTATATATTTTTTTCATGCACAAACAATTGAGTTCTGTAACACTGGCTGGCAGAAAATCCATTAAAAGGTCCAAGTTCCCAGCCAAATGGAACATTAATCACCATTAATCACTACAATATTATCTTACAATGATGTGCAATGTGGCCATCTTTTGCAGTAATTTATTTTACTTATTTATTTCACTAAAAAAAAAAAAACCTAAAAAACACTTTTATTGTAAGAAAGAATTTCTAATGCATGTCTCACAACATTGTGTCTGTTAGAAGTGATAAAATGTGACTGTAAACGTGTGTCGCACACCTGTAATGATGTGATGGATGCCGCGTGGCCCTCCAGTACTGCCAGCGGGGCGCAGGTCTGCAGGCACCACACTCTGATCATTTTATCACAGCTGCCGGCTGCCAGCAGGGTGTTCTCATAATTCACAGCCATGTCCGAAATCTCTGCCGCATGACCTCTCAGTGTCGCCAGCAAACGCCCATTATCCGTCGCCCAGATCTTCACCAAACAGTCGTCCGAACCCTGAGGATACACACCACACACGGTAACCCCTCAGATCCTGCCAGTGTGTACGTCAGAATGATTTTCAGACCCCTTCCTTCAGAAGTTCTCTTTAGAAAGTTTGGTCTCCGTGCAGCCAAATAAAATCCACTAGAATTTAGTCAAGTGTTTTGCAAATTAATTAACTCAAGCAGAGATATAAGCCAAACATCTAAAGTTGAAATTATCCTCCCAGGTCCTCTAAAGATGAGCATATTAAGTCATTTAAATTTACTTAATACAATTACATAGCTTCAGATAAAAAGTTTGGTCTGTGCCAAGAGAAACACATTACATAAGTGAGTGGCAATAACCAAAAACGAAAATAATTTCACCCTAAAACAACCTTATTGTTTTATGTATCCAAAACCACTTTGGAACTTTAACTTGCTCATAAAGTCAGCATGAAATCTAAATGCACTCAAGTTACTTAATTGCTTTACTTCAAATTGCTTTACTCCTGGTCTTATTGTAACAACTTATCCATGCATGTTAAACCAAAGGAAAAAAAAAACTTCCCTTTTCCTCTGAAATAACTTTCCTTTTTTACTTTAGATCTTTTAGAATTCTACTAGTGCCCAACCGATATGTTATTTTTTTTTTTTTTGCTACTGATACCGATATATTGGGTGTTATTCTTTGTGTAGGGTATGTTTAAAAAAAAAAAGTCCAGTACAGTATATTCAAAAGTTTGGACACACTTCCCATTCATTTGTCCAAACTTTTGACTGGTACTGTGTATAGAATACAGTATATAGCCTACATAAACAGTATATATAAATAAATATAAATATAAATATCACTGACAGCACGTGCTATTTGTTTAGACACGTGATGGTGCACGCTGAAGTGGTTGCAAGTTCTGTTGAATGGAACTTACAACCATAGTAAGCTAACAGTGCTTTTGGGAAATGCACCCCAAAGCAGGAAACTACAGATGCAGATTTAAATTCAGCCGACCGAAAATCCTGCCACACTATTCACATAGTTTTCCATTAAATTACATTATATTTGTCGTTGTTAATCGTTGATGATGAAATGTTAATCGTTGTTAATGTACATAATGAATTGTGTATTGTGCATTTTCAGCTAAATTTTGTCTTTCTGTGGCTCTAATAAAGTCTGTATGCTTCATGTATAGAGCTATAATATAGATTGCGCTTTCTCTTTCTGTTTGCTCCATTTTTTAAACACCGAACTTCAAACTCTTCTATGCCTCATTGTTCATTCTTAAAGTAATCCTTTGTCCGTTTGGTGATTGCTCGAGTTGGTGATTGCTTCCAGAGTGTAATATTTCATGTTCATTTCTTGTTTATTTTTCTTTTGTTTATTGTTTATACAGATTTGACAGTAAGGCACTAAGCTTGAGTTAAGATGCATACAAAATTAACTTTTATTAACAACAGAAACAGGTGCAAAATCTACTTTTTATATAGAGAAAATGTATATCTTCCACTGTTATTAAATGTAACATTATTTTTTAGCATATGGAACTGACCAATTTCAGTGATTATGTGTGATTTACTGGCAAATTGAAGAAAAGTTTGTGACTTTTATTACTTCAAACACACAAAAAAAACAACTGTAAAGTTCTGAAAAAATCAGATTTCTTGATGACTTGATATTTTATAATAGAGATTTTATAATTTGGGGCGGGTAAAGAAATTTTACTTTATTTGCTGTGTGGGCTGGGGTGGGCCAAGTAATTTCATAAAAACGGGACCAGCTGGTTGGAAAAAAATCTGACCCGTGCATCACTAATCTGCATTAAATGTTCATATGGGCGGCATATCTGGCTCATATCGGCCGTTAATATCAGCTATACGATATATAGGTTGGCTTCTAATTTCTAATTACAAAGGGCAATTGGATGATACTTATCAATATACAAATAGCTATTCAGGAACTGTTTTCATTTGTTAAGTCTTACTTAAAATCTATCTTACATGCAATTTTACTAATAAATATCTAACACTATTTATGTTTTTTGTTAAGTTTAAAATGAAAAATATATTGATTATTATTTCAAAATGAATGTTTTTATGCATCATCCTAAACAGTAATTGCAGTAATTGCAAAATATGTCGCGGGACAAATGTAACAGTATCATTCTGATCTCAGTAAGATCTGTTTTTTTTTTTTTAGCATTTTTTTTTTTCAACAAGTCTACATTAAATATATAAAAATTACAGTAAAAACATTTACAATGTAGCAAATAAAATTTAAATAAATTCAGCTTTTCAAAATTCCTGTTTATCCAAGAATCCTCAAAAAATTAACAAAATTATGATTAGTAGAACTGTTTCTTGATGTCACCAAATCAGCAGTAATGACTGCTGAAAATTCAGGTTTGCAGGAATAAATGGCATTACCATATAAATTATATATATATTATTTCTGACCCAAACTTGTATATAATCTCTTTGTTTTCTGCATAAACTTTATGTCTTCCAACACAAATGTTACTATTTGTTACTAATACTACATTTAGGGAGTCTAATGTGAATTTACTGCAAGGAGAATCAAAAATGCTTTTCTTAAAAATTCAGCACTGTGGCATTGCATTTCCATGACAACAGGCAGAGAACCATAAAAAAGCAAGCTCTACCTACAACTTGAACCCCATATATCATTCACAGCTTTATTGAAAGATGCTTTTTTTCCCTTAGATAATCAGCTTGCCATTGCCTCATTTCATTAACATGATTTTAACAACATGAAAATATCACTGTTCTTTCCAGACACACTGGAATTAACTGTGATAATAACATTGATTTTAGCAGGCCATGCATGCACATCGAATTGAGCAAAGAAAAATGATCCCCAAGCCACACACTGAGATGAACATTCCCGAAGATCTGTTAAACACAGACGGAATGCCAATGACACACTGGCTAATGGCTCAGGAATATGAAAGAGATGATTTTATTCGTGGCTCGCAGCCAATTCCATAAAAGAAACACTTTTTTCAACATGCGTGAACAGACACTCCCCCTACGCTGGGAGAAGAGGAAAAAAGAGGAGGAGAGCGAAGGAGAAAACAGAGGGACCAAGATCGAAAGAGGAAAAGACAAAGAGAACAAGAGTAGGAGAGAGAAATAGAGGGAAAAGGGAGGGAGAGCCAGAAAGAGGGGGAGTAATCCTTGCTGTTCAGCCATTTTTGAAGCATTAAAAACTTGCAGAGTAAAATGGAACCCAAGATTGCCCACTCAAAAACACACATCAGCAAAACACAAGCACAATCCTACAGAGCTCTGACAAATGTTAACTACAGCTCACGCCAAAGGCTGACGGTCAGATAATGTCAGAAAAATGCCTGAATCAAAACACTTGCACATGTGCACACACACACACACACAATCTTTGAGAAGTTTGTGGACAAGATGATGTCACTGAGCAACAGTATGCTTACCCAGACGGAACATATAAATGACCTTTGACCTCTATACTTATCCCAGAGTCAAAGCATTATCTGTCCCTGTGAGATCAGAAGGCTCATTGTCTAAAAATACCCTTTTAGTCACTAGGAAATTAAGACAGAGTTTCCAGTGTAGCACAACATTGAATGAAGGAAAATAACTACTCAGTGAAAATCCAACAAAAGCCCATAGACTCTGATTTACTAAGGACACGCACTACGGTTCAAATTCGGGGTCAGTAAGATTTTATTTATTTTTGAAAGAAGTGTCTTATGCTCAAAGTAAAAATAAAATACTGTGAAATACTATTAGAATTTAAACTTTTAAACTTTGTTAAACCTTTCTATTTTTAATATTAAAATTGTATTCTTGTGATGGCAATGCTTATTTTTTTAGCAGCTATTACTCCAGTCCTCAGAAATCATTCTAATATGCTGATTTGGTGCTAAAGAAACATTTATTATTATCAATGCTTAAAAAAAAAACGTATAATTTATAACAGTCCGATATTTATAGCAGCAATATTTTTGCGGAAACATTATACATTTTATCAGCATTCTTTTTTTTTTTTATAACATCAAGTCTGTCCTGTCACTTTCGATCAGTTTAATGCATCTTTGCTTAACAAAATCTTACTGACTCCAAACTTTTGAATGGTAGTGTACAGTCTTTAAAATGTCCAATTGTTGTTGTTTTTTATTCAAACCTGTAAATAGGTTTCAAGATTTTGAAAATGTAAAACAATGTAAAATGTACATTAAATATTAAAATTTCTTCACTATTCCTAGGTCACTAATCAAATAAATACATTTCTGACACTGATCATGTGTACTACAGACACTTTCAGATGTTCTTGTTGACACCGAAGCACAATACGCTCTCAGGAAGTTGGGATCATCATCAAATCATGCAAGAGAACATGATCATCAGGTTTTACACAAACTTATGGAGTTTGCAGCTCAAGTACTGCTTTCACTGATGTAAAAAGAGGACAAACAGAATACTAAGAGACTCATACTGTTACGCTTATAATTTAAGCTGTAATTAACAACTGTTTTCAACTAGAAAAACCTTTTTACTAGTGGTCACAAACTTCTGAATCAAAATGCAAGCAGCACTTCCTGTACATGATGAATGACTCAGACATAACAAAACAGGCCAGAAATCGATACTGTGACACTTCAAAATATCATAAGAGCAATCCACATTCACAAGAATTTATTTATGCTTTTAGCCAAATCATCTTGCCGTGTAAAATAAACACAAGCTAAGTCAATGGCTGTGTTAATGGTACTCCATGATAAACTATGGAACAGCACTTCTGAACCACAGTAACTACATACAGTGTGAACATATAACTCAGAACCACAGCTGCTTTCAGAAGCCTTGAAATCCCAAACCTAGTCAGACATCTGGACCAAACAGAGACCAGATTCCTCAATTCAATAGGCCATTTGAGACCATTTTGTTCATTGGGGCTTTTTCAATGTTTTAGCCCTTGACCAGAAGTGCTTTATTATTATGACAAATTAACAGCACCCTAAAAATTGTGTCATCCCTTTAAATTCCATAATGTATAGACATACAGTTGTATGTATACAGTTTAATGAGGCATACAGACTAATTAAAGCCACACTGTCTTCAACACAAAGCTACTTAAATCTGCTACTTTTGTGCTTATTCAGTACATTTATGTGAAACACATAGATTATCTAGAATATATCTAAATATTAAATATACTGGATATTATATATTAAATGTGTTCCTGTAGCTCAATTGATAGAGCATTGTGCTATCAAGCACAAGGTTGGGGGGGGGGGGGGGGGGATTCGATCAAAGTCAATCAAATCCAGGCCTGGAAATCCAAAATGTGAAATTCCCTGATTTTTCACTTGTCCTTAAGCCCGTATACATAAAAACAGCACTTAATATTCCAAAGTGTTAAAATGTTCTCTGAATGTTTTATTATTTAAATAAATAGTATATAGACTTTTTTGAAATCTCTTTTGAAAAACCAACTCTTCAATCCATCCTAACACCTCAATGTACAAAACATTTTCACCCTGTGTTCAAGCGATTCAAATAAGTTCCCAGATACTCATGCAAGCACATACATACAAAAACTAAATCAATGACAGCACAAGAACCGACAAACAAATTACAATACCATAACCTGATGTAATACTGCACTCCAGAATACTGTACTCAAAAAGGAAGCAAAGGGAGGGCTCACAATTCAACTACTAATAATAACATTTCAGAAACATACCGTTTTAAAAACCTGTACAATTCCGTTCATACACAGTACTTTACATTTTGTCCATATCCTCAATTTCAGAAAAAAAAGGAAAGCACATTAAAAAAAAATTCCCAGTCTGTCATAAAACCAGATGTCTTACTGTGAAGATGCGGCGACCGGTGCGGTCGAAGGTGACACAGTACACAGATGACAGGTGTCCCAGAATTCTCTTGTGCATCTTCATATGTTGGTAAACAGCTGTAGGTACCAGCTGACCCAACCGATATGAGCCATTCAGTCTCCGACTGTATACTGTTTCCACTATAGCACACAAGACCAAACAAAATGAGAGCAAATACACTTGAATCTTCAGCTTCCTAAGTAAATTCTAAATATAACCATTTAATTTACAACAAACAAAAAAAAACAATATTAATGTTTGGTCCACACTTTTTACAAAATTTTTTTTAAACATATAAAGCAAAATATTCTACTTTCTTTATTTTAAAATGTACTGTATATTCTATTTCAATAATCAAATGAATAAATAATTTTTTTTTTTAAAGGTGTAAGGATGTGGAGGAATGTTTCTTCCACTGGAATACACCCACACAACAACCAATAAGAGGTGACTTACCAATATTGGGCGGGCTTCCATAGATGACTGGCGGCTCGGGTGGCCTGCCACAGTGCAGGGCTGCGAGGGCGGACCCCTTCCATACCACGTGCTTACAACCTGGCAACAAACACGTGGGTCTGTAACTAAATATACATGATATGATGGATTCCCTAGACACACTTACACAAACTGGTATTGACACACACATCCACTGCAAGGCAATATGTAAATATATGATTTTGTGTTATTTCTATGAAGGCCAAGTACAGTATTTTTGATAATGTTTACAGAAATGCAAACATTTTAATTGCTATGAAATTTGTTTTAACCTGAAGGCAGCATTATAATAAATTCCATCACAACTGATAAATTATAATTCTTCTTTCCTTTGCATGCTTCCTTAGATATCAGACTCAGTGGAGAAATGCCATTTGTAAATGTTAAAAAGATTAATTAAGTTAAATCCTTTAATGAATTTTCCACATGTGAAGGTTTTTCCTTATCTTCTATTTTATACATCAACATGCAGTGGCACTCCAAATACACATCTGATGTATCCATTATTAAATCATTTTACAGCAGTTACAGTGTTAATACATTAAAAACATATCTTTTGCTTAACCTGGCTGCAAACTGGTTAATTTGCTTGTTATAAAATGGATGATGAATATTTAATCTGCAATAGAAACTCACTCTTGTTCGTGCGTAGCGCTGACTGGCGTCCAGCTCCCAGCAGTGAATTGACTCCAGGTACGCTGGCTGGCACTTCTCTCTCTAAAAGAGGACTCACTCGCTCACACACCTGCAACAGGTGATCTGGAGAAATGTGCCTGTATAATTTGACCTATACACAATCACAAACACGTATTAGGGCAAACTGATGCATTTTATATTACTATTTGTAATTAAATATATGTGTACATTTGTAAATCACTTATTTAATATAATATTCAATATGTTCGATTATTGTTTTGTAATAAGGCATGCATAGAAATTAGATATTTAAATGCCAGAGCAGTATAATGCAAACATTTTGCAACCTTGCAGTTCATTTACAATCTTAACACTAAATACATAAATATCTACTTAGATAACTTTTTTAAATATAATTACAATTGTATAACACAATAATTACATTTTCTACTATTACATTCAAATTAAATCAAATCGTGTATTGCGAATGCTTTCATTACAAATGACCAGTATCACCATTAAAATATTTTATTGAACGTGTTTTTAAAAAAATAATTAGATAACAAAATAAAGGTATCGGCATTTACCAGACATTGACAATGCACACATTAATACCGTTCGCATAATGGCAATCTTATAGAGGATTCTATTCGAGACTTCGTTTAAAAATAATACGGTGTTACTGCTGTATTGCAAAGCTCTTTGAATCTTTCCATATTTTTCCTAGATTAATCTAATCTACAGTGTAAAATGTTCCCCCCATCCTGCGCAACGCGTCAGTCCGGGCGTCTTTTATCTAGCCTGTTCAGCAGATCCAGCTTCCAGCGGCAGACCAGTAATTAATGTGGTTTTAATTGCATTTAGCGTCATCCTATTGGTCTCCACGCGCGCGCGCACACGCACTCTACATCTATCCACATATATAGACAAATACGCGCGCACAACGCTTAGTTAATGACTAGGCTATTTGAGTAAAACGATGTTTAACACTGAGTGAATCATGGTATCTGAACTGAAATTAAATATAGGCTAACTATATCTAAATATACACGTAGGAATCATCCCTAATTATACTATACTGTTTTGCTTTTAATGTATTACATATTAATTATTTTGCTGACAATATAATTATTTTAAAATGCGTATATTTTAAAAACCTGAAAATGTTTTTTTTTATATAATTACAGCTTTAAAGCCATATTGTTATCATCATTAATTAATCTTATGGAAAAAAAGATAATTAATGCAGATTGCATAGCTCATTAACATATTAATCGAGGGAATCTAGACTGGACAAAAAATAATAATTGACAGCGCCAACATCAGGCGGTGAAGTCTCGTGCGCGTTATTCCTACCCACCGTCTGCAGACACGGGCTTTAACATATTCACACACGGCTGGGAAATCATCCACGAACGGTCACATTCGAACACGAACACACACACACACACAAACAAACACACACGCATTCACTCGGTATAACATACCGAGATATAGCGGCGCGCAAGATCAGCCGCGAGACAATCGTGAATACAAAATAACAGATTATCGCTACAATGTGTGTGAATTTCACCGTGCAGAAGAGACAACGGAGATACAGCAGGAACAGCGTGTGATTAACAGACAGTTACAGAGTCTATTAGTTACGCAACTGATTGGGGGCTGGCCGTAACAGGGGCTGGATCAAAACACACTAAGTTTTAAAATCAAGATATTCGGGTATCTTTCACTTCGAAAGCGAAATCAAACGTTCTCCCCCGAGTGATATTCCTACGTGGAACAGCGAGCTACTGAAAAATGCAAATAATCCGATTAATCATTTATTTAGCTTTCTAAATATCGTAATTAATAAATTAATCAATACGTACTCATTCCGATGTAACTCTCATTTGTGTTTTCTGCCTCAAGACTCTCAGCACTGTCGGTTCAAAATAATTTCCTCCAAAGAAAAAAATATTATCAGGGCCACTTAAAATAATCCCGATACTAATGCTAAAATCCTCTACGTCTCCGGCTTTGTTGTCTCCCGCTCCAAAATCTTAGATTAAGTGTGATAAACTAAGGTAAAAGGAGTGTTTTACCCTGACTATGGTTGTATTACATGGAGCAGAGCGCCTTCATCCCGCCCCGCTTTCAGTCTCTGGCGCACTGGTCCCTCCTCCCTCCGCTCCCTTCCCCTTATAGCACCACATTCATGACGTCTCTTTATTTCTACATCAATTTTAACATCTATTTACACCTTGTGGACGGGACCGTGACCAAACTCACATCCCCGAGGTCAGGCCAGGCTCTGGGTTCACCCGTTGACGGTCCTGTCTAACCCCGAGGTTGGTGTTTCCCCGTGTGCTCGGGTTGAGTTTTTTTTCCCTGATTTAAAAATTGCGGGAAATTCAATTTCTTATTTTGCTCTCTAAAAAGTTTTCTCTCGGTTATAGGGATCCCTTACCAAATTTTCGTAACTCCCTGGGTGTTCTTTGCCAGTCCAGTCAACCCTTTTAGGTAACAGCTGTAATTGAAAAACAGTGTTAAATAGGTTTAGGTTAATTCTAGGTGGTCAATTTTCTGTTTTTAAACCATAAATACGAAATCTGCGTGAAATTAGCAGCCTAAAGTGCAGCGCAGTGAGATGCGACGCTAGTAGAGCTCGCGCTGCTTACCTCCTTCTCCTGAACCTCCCGTATCAAGGTCTGAAAAAAGCACAAAAATGGCAAATTACGGCTCAAGCTTCTCCAGAAATGTCGTTTACAGTCCTAAATTACAAAATCACCCACCTCTGCCGCGTCCTGACAAGGTCCAGCTTCTAAAAACCGGGCTATTAGGAAGTACAGTTCTGCGAGATGGGGGAGAATGAGCTACATTAGCTTTCAAGAAGGACGTGGTGGGAAAGGCAGATGTATATAATAATATTCCAACGTCACCTTTCTGAATCCCTTTTACTCACCGGATTTCAACTGCGCGATGTGTTTACGCTCAGCAGCCATGTTTAGGGTTGTTTTGGGGGTGAAGGAGAAGGAGTGTGTGGCCGTTCTGGGAAGCGGGTATCGCTAGGCTGCCCTACAGTTGTTAGCGTTTGTTCACCAGGAAGAGCTGCGCCTCCATTCACCCAACACACACGGAAAGCAGATCCGGCACATCGCGCGAGGCTTCCGCGCTCTCGCAAAATAGTCCCCTCTTAGGCACAACGTGCCACGAGTCGATGCAGACAAACGTCCCGAGCACCCGGGCGTTTGGGGTTGACAAGAAACGATGTTTCTAAAACATGCAGTCTAATGCCCCTTAAGGTGTTCGTGAATATTTTGGGTTTCAGTTTACGCTCCGCACCCCTCCTCCCTCCAAAAAGCACAATCCCTCTGCGCAGGAATACACGAGTAGAGTCTAGTACGTACACGCAGGACTGTGCTGTCAGGCAGGCTGCGATGCTAACGCTGAAGGGAAAAAACAAGGCAATGATGGCTCGTTTTATGCAATGATTTAACTATTTATTCAGGCAAATGTTGTTTGTCTGCTAAGTCCCAGACCCTGAGCTATAATGGCGCCTTGTTTCTTGGTCTATCGACCTTGTAGGCAGCGGAGCTCGGATATCGCACCACCATGTTTCTCTCACAACTGCATTTTGACGCTTAGCCTACTATTAGACGCCTGAATACAACACCCGTTATAGTGTGGTTGTAAAGTGCCTAAAAGTCCATTTATTTTAACCTTAAACCAGACTCATTCCAAGGAACCCACCCCCTCTCACGGTTGTGACTTGGATTGGGAAGTCCTCCATTTCTTTCCCAAAAGCGAGCGGGCAGTAAAATGGGGGAAGGGTTGTAAACAGGGAGAATGTCATGAATTAACTAAACCTTGTAATTTACAGGAATCCAGTGACTAATGGGAAATAGTAGATGATCCTTTTTATATATTTATGTCACACAGTCTTATCTATTTTAAAGAAATGACATACAGAATGTGTACATTATATCTAGTTAAAGGTTGTGTAAAACAGTTAGGCTATATAAATTGGACAAAGTATTTTAATACTTCTGTCTACAACACCATATTCATTACATATAATAATTTTTTTTCTTATCTAAATAATAAGCAAACAAAGACAAAAGCAGTGAGACTGTTTGCTTTAACTAGTTGAAGTGGTGCCTTATGTAGTCTCATCCTACGGCCTCAAATGAAGTAAACTCTTTTTATGTGTCAGTCATGCAACATTAAAAAGGCCTGTTGAGTTTTAACCATCTGCAACAATAGTGCTGGAGTACAGTAGTTGTGTAGTTTATGGTCTAACCCAGGGGTCTCCAAACTCAGTCCTGGAGGGCCGGTGACCTGCAGAGTTTAACTCCGACCCTAATTAAACACACCTGAACCAACTAATTAAGGTCTTAGGAATACTAGAAACCTCCATCCAGATGTATTGAGGCAAGTTGGAGCTAACCTCTAAAGAACACCGGCCCTCCAGGACCGAGTTTGGAGACCCCTGGTCTAACTAATCTAATTCCTATGTTCCATAATTAGTTATCCATGTTAAATAAACACCACCAGCTGTTTTATAGTCTATGCTTGTTAAGTTCAAGGCTAAACCTACTTTTTACTTAGACTGTATTTCGCAAGTGATGCTAATTAGAGTTAAATATGAGGCTTAATAACCCAGCAGCCATTAAAGAATATAATAACAGTTTTATAGACTGTTTTTAAATAGATTTAGTGTATTTTAAACACATTTGTATGTGCATATAATGCACATTTTTATAGTGTTACATTTGTGTTTGTACCAATATAATCCCTGAAATGGAGTTAAATCTTAAAAAAACTTTCTTTAAGGATATTCAGGATGGCCCTATCTGAAAAAAGAAAATGTAGGGTTAGTTCGCTTTACTAATTATCTAAGTAAACTTATTTATGTATGGCTGCACAGATTGACATTACCATTGCAATCACAAATTCAGGTAGACTCTTGTTTTAAGCCATTAGACAAAGAAAGTGTTTGGATTTTCCTTTGCTTTTTTTTTTCTCTGAGCTAAAAGGGTGACTTTGATACAATTGGTGTCTTTTTGTTTTCCCTTGCTAGGAAAATCCTTGGTTCAATAGTTAGTTTTAACTGCATTTGGTGATGTAACACTTGTTAAACTACTGACACAAAGTATATGTGAAGGAGAAAAGCAGTCATATACTTAAGAACTATATGAATATAGCAGCTTTGGACTCGAGGCTACTTAAGCAAGTTACTGATGCAACTTATCACACTTTTGAGTAACGGTGGTGATGTGGTGAAGAGGCTGAGTAGGCATTAAACTTCATAAGTAGGTTCGGACAGGAGCAAAAACCCACTCAAAGTGTGACTCATTTTAATTCAGAATAATAAAAATAGAAACCATAAACACCTTCTTAAAATATATTGGATTAAAGATTCTAAAATGGAAGAATGTTGTGTCATTTTGTGATCAGTGGCATGCAGTGAGTTTTCTTGCCACTGGAGGTCAGGACATTCATTTCAGATGATGAGTTCAGGGGCCAAAGATGGGTCAAAGGTTATAAGGGTAAATAAATCAGGTTGGAGGTTTTTGTCTCCTTGGATCTTCTCAAGATCCACCAGAGCATTGTTATAGTTTCGTAAAATAATAGTTATTAATGAAAGCTTGTTCATTAAAAATCATTTCACAAAGAGTAACCTCTGACAATGACCTTATAAAATACTTAAAGGGAGGGATACAACTCTTGAATAATGGGAAAATGTACACATCAACAGCACCAATTCTGTATCAGAATCTAATCAGTACCGCTACATAAATCTGGCCTAAATTCAATAGTTCAATGTATAATACATATCTCTATTTTGTTGATGCATTATTATTTGGTTAAATACAAATGACGGTTTTCATGGTAAGTTTATTTAAATGTAAGCAATGTGGATAATTATTCTAATGTTAATAAAGTGTCCTGTTCTATTTTGTTTAGATTTATTTTATTGTTAATTATTTTAAATGAAATTCAGTAGGTCTACTTTCTAAAGGCATCCTTCACAAACAAGCAACAGTAACACTATAAAATGCAGATCCTCTAACCATATCATTTTAAAAAAGCACTTTCATTTCTGCACTTCAGAAATATTTTGTTTGTGTGTGATCATGAACACACCGGTTATTACTTTATGGGGCTTTCGGTCTATTGGCTGGGCCCACAGAAAGACAGCAGTCCAGACCAACGAGTGTTGTCAGTCCATTCATTTCTTCTTCTCTGTTCCTGCCTCTCCATGGCATTGCTGATGCATTGCTTTCACTTTCTGACATCAGCAGTTGTATTTAGTGAGTGTGTGCATGTGTGTTTAGGGTCACATGTGTCTGTGTATAAAGAACTACACTGAAAGGCCTTTGTAGCTTTAGACCCTCAACACCCTGGACCCTCAAGAGTTTTCCACAAAATGAACTCTCTGTAGTACAATGTTGCCATTATTTTCCTTCACTTTCTCCTTGTTCAGTTTGAATTAAAAGTCTTTTAAAATAACCAATTATATGCTGTTTTAAATAACTTGACTTTTGATAATCCGAGGAAGAATGGCTTTAACTTTCTTTTGCATCTAAATTTGTGATGCATCATTGGAAAGTTAAATACCTGTTTTCATTCAAATGTGTTTATCTAACATAATTTTACAATAAATTGATAAAATATTAACCATGGCAGAAAAATATTCATGTTTTTGTGTGTGTGTGTGAATTTCCTCATTTGCTGTTATAGTGCAAATGTTTATAGTAATAAAGTAATTATATAGTCATGTTATTATAAAGAATACGCGTATGATTTATATTTAATGTTCTAAAAAAAAAAAAAGTAATATGCAGAAAAGCCAACTAAGAGTGAGCTAGGCCTTTAAGAATATAATACTAAAGGATTAATTTTAAAGTTAATAATACATATATACATTCATGAAAGTTTGAAAGAATTCTTGTTCCTATATTTTATTTTATTACATACTTTATTTATTAGACCAAACCCCACCCCCTTTTTGGCCAAAAAATAAAAATAAAGAAAGGGAAATAATATTTGTATTTTTCTAAAATGATAACCAGTTTTTCTAAATTTAGTTAAAAATACTAGATCGACATTAAGGCAGTCTTTGAACTTTTGTTTCTGTGAGCATAAACACACACTAGAGACTATTAACTGTTTATTCATCTTTTATTTGAAAACATATTACAGAGTATTTCAAACCAGTTCTGTGGACTTGTACATCTATCTGTGATTCAGTTCTTGTAGAGTTTTCCTAACCTTTTAGCACAAAGCACCACTTGTTTATTGCTATGGATATCTGCCACTGTTAAGGGTCATGTTTAATTCAGCAATTTTAAAAGAACACGCTTGAATCTCAAAATGCTACAAAGGAGATAAAAAAGCAAAGGGTTACTATTTAAATCTCTCATCCCCATTTTCTCCCTTCTTTCTGTATTCTTTGTTCTACTTTATGATATTTGACCAATTAAATAACAAGACTCAAAGAAAATATGCACCAAAGACTTACACCTTATATGAAGCTAAGGCTATGCACTCTGATGTCAAAAGTTGAACCGGTTGCTTTTAATATGTAGGGTGTGACATGTTCCAAGTGGTTGCATTTGGCAGGCGAGCTGCTGGTGAAATATTCAAGAACAACTGTTGCTTCTCCTTGAAAAAATGTATCTATTTTTCTGTCAGATGAAAGAGCAGGAGATAGGTATGGTGCTTCAGCGGGGAGTGTGAGTTTACTTTTAGCTACGGAAATCTAGTACAGTAAGTCTAAAAAAAGTTTGCATTTTTACAAAATACTTAATGGGAATAAAAAATGTTCTTTGTTATTCCAGAAAACAACTTCAATCACTCTTTCGCCTCAGTCTTGGGTGTCTCGGTTTCCTATACAGAGAAAAAGAAAAAAAACAAACCGAAGAAAAAGTTTATGATTTTCTAATGCACAGGACATTTTGATAGGATTTTAGTTTTTCTAAAACTCTTAGATTACCGGATGTGAAGTCAGACAGACAGAACCAATGCCACTCGGTTAGTATGAGTAAACCCACAAACAAAAGATGAACTCAACTTACCTCATATTGGAAATCATCATTTATCGAAGGAAAAGTTCACCCAAAAATGAAAAGTTCTGAAAATGTACTACCGTATTTTCTGGACTATAAGTTGCACTTTTTTTTCATAGTTTGGCTGGTCCTGCGACTTACAGTCAAGTGCGACTTGTTATCAAAATTAATTTGACGTGAACCAAGAGAAATGAACTAAGACAAATGAACCAAGAGAAAACATTACCGTCTACAGCCACGAGAGGGCGCTCTATACTGCTCAGTGCTCCTGTAGCCTACACTGAAAACATAAGAGCGCCCTCTCGCAGCTGTAGACGGTAATGTTTTCTCTTGGTTCTTGGTTCTAAATAAATGCGACTTACCGTCCAGTGTGACTTATATATGTTTTTTCCTCATCATGACGTATTTTTGGACTGATGCGACTTACACTCAGCTGCGACTTATAGTCTGATTTAATTTAATGTAGATTAGTTTGTTTCTTCATTGGGACAGATTTAGAAAATTTTAGCATTATATCACTTGCTCACCTCTGCAGTGACTGGGTGCCATCAGAATGAGCATTCAAACATCTGATAAAAACATCACAATAATCCACATGACTCCAGTCTATCAAATAATTGCTTGTGAAGTGAAAAGCTGCATGATTGTAGCATTAAGGCTTCAATCACTTGTAAATGGTGCTTGATCTCTGCATATTTCTCTCCTGATTCAGACGAGAGGACTTTTTCAATAGAGAAAACAGTATTATATTACGGATAGAAAACTCTCAATGGTTTGACATTTAAAATGTCTAGATGATGGATGTGTTTCTTACAAACATGCAGCTTTTCACTTCGGAAGATGCTAATTGACAGACAAGTCATGTGGAATATTGTGATGTTTTTATCAGCTGTTTGGACTCTCATTCTGACTGCACCCATTCACTGCTGAAGATCCACTGGTGAGCAGGCAATGTAATGCTATATTTCTTTAAATCTGTTGTGATGAAGAAACAAATCTACATCTTGGATGGCCTGAGGGATACATTTTTATTTTTGGCTGAAAAATTCCTTTAAACGTGACAACGTCCTTTAGAATAAATGTCAGGAACAGATACAAGAGTGCATTTATATCCTCACATTTATGTCTCAAAGGAAATCAATTTAATTTCATTTGTAATGAATTAATTTAGAGGTAAACTGTGTATTAAAAAAACTAAACTTTCTTCTATCCACACTTTGTGGATAAACTGACCAATGTGTTTATTTGATCCGTGAATGTTCAGGAAACCTGTTTGAAAACAGTGATTATTTTTGCAATTGGCTACAGTCATGAAGCACACTAAAAAAATCTTTTAGCTGTGATCCATAATATCAAAATCATGTCATATGCACTGAACATTCTGGTAAACTTTGTTCCCAGCCACTCACAATATTCACAACTTTTGTTTTTATATAGTCCCACATAAAGAGATGGATGAATAAATCTAGATCTGAAGACGACGAGCACACAAGCACACACTGCACTCTTCAAACTCTCGTACCCTTTACTCTAACACTCTCACTCTGCCCTCGGATGGACAGGAAGGAGGGGGCGGAAGTTCTCCATGATGACACACTGACAGATGAGCGTGAAACACAGATCTGTGCATGTGTGCGAGTGAGGGTTTAGGCACATGCAGGTGTTTAAGAAGCAAGCATAGGATATATGAAAAGATGATTAGATACTAGTCAGTATATTGCTATTCATGTTACAGAGTGCTGAACAATCTCGATTTGTAATGTTTCCTTATTCAATATGTCACACAAAAATGAGAAAAGCATGGAGAAAAAAAGACAAATGATATTACCGTGGAATTACCCTGATTGTGACTATTCAACACAATCTACCATTATCTAAAGGTCAAAGATTCATGATTACATGCTGGTTTACAGTAGTTAATTTGACGCAACAATACATTTAATACAAAAGAACAAGGAATATTATCCTTTAAGTTGCATTCTTTTTCAAGCAATATTATACCCTCAAAATCAAACACTTTCAGCCCATCTGAACTTTACATGAATACCACCAATTCCCACCCAGTCATTTTAGTACAAACCTTCCAGAATACACTTTACCACTACATGCAAATGTCATTCTTTCCCACCTCACAAGTCTGCGCTTTAATTCTTGTTCACACAACAAATGTTCTATGAAAATAATCCTGGAGGACGATTTAAATAACCATTTTGAGAAAAGGGAAACAATTAATGTAAAAAGTACATTTTCAGTTTAGCAACTTGATCTGCAATACTAAATAACCAATGCTGAACTCAAGTAGACATGGACTTTGTTCAAAATTTGGGGTCAATAAGATTTATCTTCTATTTTTTGAAAGAAATTAACACTTTTAATTGGTAAGAATGCATTAAATTGATCAAATATAACATTAAATGACTTTTAAAAAGTTACAAAAGATTTCTATTTCAAATAAATGCAATTAAAAAAACAATTCTGGAAAAAAGTATTACGGTTACCAAAGAAACATTTCAATACTGATGATAAGACATTTTTCTTGAGCACCAAATCAGCATATTATAATAATTTCTGAAGGATCATGTGACAGTGAAGACTGAAAAAATGGCTGCTGAATATTTTACTTTACCATCGCAGCAATATATATGTTTTTTATATATTAAAATTAAAACCATTATTTTAAATTGTAACATATCACAATATTAATGTTTTTACCGTATTTTTGATCAAATTAATGCAGCCTTGGTAAGCACTTTCAAAAACATCAAAACATGTTGCCATCCCCAACCTTCTGAATGGTAATGTAATGCATATACAAAGACTTTTAGAATTAAAATACCATTAGAGTCATACTTAATTTGTGCTCTTCATGAGTCATTTCACCCTTTTTCTCTATTAAGGCCACATAAACATTCCCTCTATATTCTCGAATGGCCAAACATTCATATGGTCTTACTACAAATGCAACACAATTGTTTTAGCAACCAAAAAGCATTAACACACCTCCTCTGGCTTGGTCTCTCCATTTGCAGTAGGCGCAGATTCTTTCTCTTCTTTCTTTCCTTTGGCTCCACCCTTCTTCTCCTTTATCGCTTTGTCATTGGATGGCTTCTGTGCAGATAACACAAATGGGACAACGTGTTGAATCATTCTGTAATAATTGCTCCAAAATATTGTGCTAGCTCTCTCTAACTGCAAAAAAGCTACTAAACTGGCTACTAAAAAGTTAATACGGTCCATACAATACACAAACACCATCACGTGCAACATGCTTTCATATATTCAAGAAACAACTTACCTACAATGCAAAGCACATGCAAAAACATGCTATATATATATGAAAAAGAAAAGAGAGTTGTTACCTTGGCAGCTGTTTTTTTGGCTTTTGGTTCCGGTTTAGGAGGACCTGGTTTCTATGGGTTGAAAGAAGACAACAGAAAGAATGAAGATTAAAACAGTGTATGGATGTCAATACAGATAATGCAAAGGCCAGTGGTAAATTAATGTATGACACATTAATAAAATAGTTATTTACAAGTTTAATTTAAAACGAATGCATCTAAATTGTATAACTGAATAATACATAGACACTATCAATGTGTTTCTAGTTTAGGATACCTACATTTGTCACATTTATGACAAACCCATTTAAATAACTGGTTTCCACCACTTTTTAACCCTTCTAGGGAATATGCAATTGACATCTGGTCATATGGAAAGAAAGAAAAGGACACTTACTGAGGAAAGACGCTCTGACCTCCGAGTGGGCTAAGAGAAGAAACATTGAAAGCGTGCAGAAAGTTGATCATTTTTTACTTATTTTAATGCTATCAGGAATGCCAATCAAACAAAAATGTACATAAAATTATATTTACAAGGGTTTAACTGCACTGTAGTTCTACATTTGAAAAAGAAATGATTGTGAATAGTAGTTTACCTCCTTCTTTGTAACTTTGGTGGCGTCTTTGGCCTCCGCTCCTTCAGGTGACTGTACAGGCGAAACCAACATACATAATTTGTACATACAGACATTTCTTCACACAAATAATTTTTTGTTTTATTTTCATGTGACAGGTACAGATTAAATAAGAGTCTGAAAAGACTCCTGAGACAAAGTACTAATATCACCCTTTAGATGCTAACAGGTTATAACAATAAATTCATCTCAGTTCATAGACAATGTTCAGTAGCTTGTTTAATTTAATATGCAACATCTACACTTTCAAATAAACTGGTTGCCAATTTAAATCCGTATTTATTACTTTTCATAATATACTCAGGGTATGTAAACAAGAGAGAATTAGATACACAAATCTCATGTTTTCTTGTTGTGAGAAGTATAGATACGTCATGAGCCATTATTTAATAAAGTAACTTTACCTCAAATGTCTATAACTTCCCAATTATATCCAACCATTAAAGTGATAGAACAATGTTGTTTTGACAATCTGTTGATAGTCAGGTCATTGTGGTGAAATAATTGATGAGCTTATTTTAATGACCAAAACATACTTATTTGTGTTCCACATTTTAGCCGCAATACTGCTACACACAACCATACAAAAACACTAATATTTACACCATGGAAGAAAAACAATTTAACTAATATCTTTAGAAATTATTAATAATAAAAAAGATTCATTTATGGGAAATATGGAAGTTTATCATATCATATAATTATGCTATATTTTGTTCCAAACTAGCTAGGGAACTGATTAATTTATGCCTGTTATTTTATTTCAATACATTTTGACTTATTATATTTTATTGAATGTTTATAAATGATGGTGGGGGACTACATTTCAAAACAATACTGTAAGCTGAATAGAAAACAGAACCCCTCATATAATTTGACTATCAATGGTTGAACTTTTTATGAATACTAAGCAGCTCATTTTAAAAACTGCTGAAAAAGAAACAAATTCAATTTTTTATTATTAAAATTTGTACAAGTTTTTCTTTTTTTATGAGGAGGGGGGGGCATATTCTTGGAAAGCGTCCATTATTTGTTTAGCCTCACTAATAGAAGATACACTGGAGAAACCCACGTTTCAGTGCCTCTATCAACATCTGGCTGATAAAACAGAGCAGTGCAATCTCACCGGATTTTTAATTAACGTTACAGAGAAGAAAAAAAGGCCTCAGCTCCCCACAATAGGCATTATTCGACGCCCCCGCGGCGCTGATGTTGGATGGTGAAGCTCGGTGGGCGGTGAATCATCATCAATAAAGCATCATTTGACTATTTTTTTTCAATGAAATGTACTGTTATATTAGTATTATTATTTGCTAGTCTTTTTTTCTCTATGAAGTCCACAGTTCAACATTGTGTTTTGTTTTGTCTAACCGTCACAATCGCCTCTCTATGCGAGAAAGAGTTGAGTGTGACTGTCTGAGCGCTTAGTTACATACGGGTCTGTCGCTCCGCAATGGGGGTGGAGGAATAGCCTATCGGTTCAAACATGGCTATACAAAAATAATGAGGACCTCTATCGATGGACTAAAATGAGCTGAATAAAAAACGAACATCTTAAAATTGAGGTTAGTGAGTGTCGGGCGCATTCAGAGAGTAGAGCGCACGGTTTTAATTCTAACCGAGAACAACTGAAGCATCACCGCAAAGTGACATTCAGCACAAGTGCGCACAATGTGGCCGCTTCACTGCGAAAGAGGCATCGGGTTATTAAAGCGCCAACTATCATGGAGGAAATCAGCAAGTGTGACGAAGATCGAATGCAAAGAAGACCGAACGTTCCATTGCTTCCGCAGGATTCCAAAATCCAAACCGCGGATAACGATAGAACGCTTTTAAAAACTTGATCCTCGTTTTACCTGCTCGACGTTGCTTACGTTCTCGTCGTTGAAACGCGAGCTGCTATTTCTTAAAAAAGGGGGGGAAATCAAGGCTATGTGAGAATAATAAAGTATAAACTCACTTACCTTCCTCTTGGGCATTTTTGCAAAATTTCCCGTTACTTGTTTTATTGATTTAGAAAAGCAGGTATAAACCTGTGAGTAAAACTACCACCGAATCCCGGATCAATATCTAAAACACCTCTGGTAATAACATGTTAATATTATGCAGACCTCAGACTCCACCCCCCGTCTTTGTCCATTGGTCAGTTTGGTCCAAACTTAACCGCCATTCTTCAAAGCAATTGGTCTGTGCGGCAAATATGTTAATATAACGTACTCAGACATTGGTTAGAATTTAGGAAAGCAGTTCAGCATGTCGCCCTCATTGGTTACCTGATCTCTGTACGCAAATGAGAGCGCTTTGTATTGGTTGGGTTTTAAAGGTCCGCGTGAGGGGGACAAGTGACGGCAAACCAATCCAGGCTTGACAACACAAGCTCGGCTGCATGGGAAACGTTTGCGCGGTCCTTAAAACAAATACAAGCATACACTGAAAACGAGAAAAGGTTTCTATTAATGTGCTTAGTAACTTTACAACATATCAAATAAAAGCATAACATTAACTTACAGCTTTTAACATTTCAATGCAAAAATAGATAAAAAAAATGTTAAAACAAAAATATAATCTATTACTGAATATATGCTACAATGGCATGTTTTCTCCCAATAGTTTTCCTTGTATGTAATGACATAGCAGGATATTTCACAGTTTATCATGGCCAACTTTGGCCCACGGGCCCTGGTTTGGGCATATATGGCAAAACATCATTGTGGGTGAAATGTGTCATACAGAAATGTGACAATTTTCTTGACATGTTTCATGAGATTCACACTATAGACCTATAACTGACTTATCATTGATATGATTCACACATGACAGTCATGTGATTTCAAGGTTAAACGCATAGAACCATTTGCCCACACACAATAGCATCCCTCCACAATGACCTCACAATGGCCACATCTCTGCCACGACCTTACAATGGATGGCATTCTATAATAACTTGACAATGGATAACATTCTACCATGCTTCACAACACACATGTACCTCTGGAAGCTTGCTGCTTCTCCACAGAAGACAATCAGAGATTTGCTGTAAATGACATAGGATGTTCATGTAGCAAACCTACATTTCTAGGTCACAGACATCTATGGATCTGATTCTGGAGATCACTCCATATACAATTTCAATTGCTGACTAATGGTTATGCATATTCCAGTGTGTATGACGTTGATGACATCTCTCTTTCAAAAGATGTGGAAAGATGTAACGAACACGGATAAAAAAAAATTGTATTTGAATAATCATTAAGGATCACTATTTCAAATTCTAACATACAATACAGTCAGATAAACAAAAAACACAAAAAGAATCAACCTCAAGCCATTGTAATACCATTAAATAATATAAATTGCTTTCACAATGAACCATTTTAGTGCTTCAGTAACATGTTGCAGTGCTTTGGAAAACTGATGGATGGACAAGAATTAAAAGCAGATGTTAATTCACAGATCTCGGTCAATATCCAGTGAGAATTTGTACATAACAATAAACTTGGACAGAACAATAAACCAACATTTTAAATGCACAGTGAATACTAGACTAGTGCCAGATGTTCTTTTAAAAAGGTTGAGTAATATTGGCCATGGGTTTGAAAATTCTGGGAGTTTTTTTTTTAATATATAAAACATTGTTAAGTATTTGTTTCATGTTTATACTTCATATGTAAATCTGTCTTTGATTCAAGTCAAATAATAAATTGTGACATCCCTCATTAAAAAGTCACAATAAGCATATTTCATAACAGATTTCTCAGTATTTGAGATTGAAATAAACCCTGAAATGCTTTAATAAATAACAAATTACTACAGTTTATATGGAGTAAACATATCTTTTAGTTACACACACAAAAAATAAATAAATAAAAAATAACACAACCACTTGACAAATTCTAAATTAACCCTGTATTTATAAAAAAGAAAACTCATATGTAAGCAGGCAAACGAAGACACTGTATTAGCTGGAAATTAAAAGGGAAGTCGAATTATTTAAGAGTTCTCTGGTCACTAAATGGTTATTGTAAAAAGGTTCATATTGTGCACAAACAAAAACATATACAGTGGCCCCCAAAATATTTGTACACTTGTACCACACACAGAATCACTTTATTAAATATTAAAATAACAAACCAAGAGACATTCATCTGCTCAAGTTCACTTTTCAAGCAAACATTTTAGAAAAATAAGCTTTAAAAGCTTTAAAAAACAAATCTCAAATTGGGACCAGTTTGTTAAGAAAATGTCACTTGGCTAGTTGTTTTGCTATCTAATGCAAAGAAAATACACATTTGTAACTGTCCATATTTTTGGGGTGTCCTGTATAGATCTAATTTGAGTACTTTGCTCGTTTTTAGTGTATAAACTACAAAAATATGAACCAGACTCTCTCCTTTGTCAAATAATTGCCATTGAAATGTATCTACAATGAAAGAAGGGGGGAGAGATTAAAAGTGCTGTGTGGGAGGACTCGCTCAGACCTAAGTCAGCCAAGCTCTCTGAGAGGGCAAAGCTCTCACTCATATCAAAATCACACTCATATCAGTACTGAAAGTGCAGAGCATTAAATGGTAGCATTAAATGAGAAATGCTCCACAAGCTGTGAAAAAAACAAAACAAGTACCTAAACCCCTTGGTAAACTTCAGAATTTTCCACTGAGGTAGAAGTTGTTTTGAGAATGTGAAAATCACAATAGATGTTTCCCCTGTTTGACGGGTCTTATGCTCTTGATATGAGTCACTCTTATTGATTACATCAGCAAGGATTAGATTATCAATCTTACATTTTGACTTAAACCATCTAATGCACTGTGGTTCCTTAAAAGTTACTGGCCAACAGGTGAGCTTTTATGACATTCAGGGCCAGATTTGTTAACAGCTTGCTTTTTGGTAAAAAAATAAACTATATGCATTTGTAGGAGTTTCCCTTTCAGATGCAAAATTTATAGGAGGGGAGTATTTAAATGTATCATACAATGTGATTTATTAAGGTTTGTGGTAGTCAGTTTACCATTATTTGCCATTATTGGCCCACCAAAAAAAATATGTCTTAACCCATTTTGCGTTTGACATGGCTTTGATAGTTGCAAATTGGCGCAGCTCTTGGTAGATCACGTTGGTCATTATGGATCTGGATACGTCCGTGTTCTTTAATTTGCGCACATCAGTAGATCATCCACAGAACTTTCCAATCCCTTCAGTGCTTTTATGGCCTTAAGAGTGCAGTGAGTGTTAATTTTGGACCCTTTGTAAACCCAACTATGAAAATAGAATCACCGAAAAAGTCTTTCTTCAAGATTTTGCCGGAAAAGTAAAAAAAAAAAAGAGGTATATTAGCAAACTAAGCATTGTTTAATCAGTGCTTACTTCATAATAACGGAGCTCAAAACAAAATATCAGAGGTTTTTGTATTCTTTCTGTGTTTTAAAAAAACGTTCTCCTTTCATACTGGCTATAAAAGCACCCCATTCAGAGTGTGACTTCTTCTATGTCATCATCAAATGATGTAATGGCCCTGACCATGGGTCGGCTCTCAGACACATGCAGAGTGCTCCTATTGTTGGGCAGAGAACTGATATTTAGTCCATCTGGTGTGTCGGTGTCCCTCCTGTGTCCACCAACTGAACCTGATGTGAATTGGCTTGTTAGAGGGGTGCTTAGGATCTGCATCCTACTATCTAAAGGAGGTGGTGTGGCAGATGCCCCAAAAAGCTGCTGCATGAGCTTTGACTTCCTTTCCTTAACCAGGCCACCCAGATTAATCTCTTCATCCAGTTCTCGGGGTGACTGATTTGCATTGCGTGCACCTAAACCAGCAAGTGGGGCAGATTTACCAAAAGAAGGGGTGTAGCTACCAAAAGCAAGGTCAAGACCCTCACTTGGTCCATGTGCTTGGAGAACACCCGCTTTTCTCCCACTCGCAAATGTGTTTGTGTTTTCTTCTGGCTCTGTAAATTTGAAAATACCGTTGTGGTTCCGTTGCTCAGACAACCGCGGAGGAGAGCGGATACTTCCTGTGTCGTCAGAAAAGAAGTCTGAGTCCTGACCTTGAGTCTGCATGTCGATCTCACGCATCTTAGCCAGTAGCCGCTCTTTGCGCTGATGTTCCTCTTCAGCACTCTCTTGATTACGAGCCTGGATGTCTACATTTCTTGCTTTAGGTTGTTCTTCTTCCTGTTCGCACTGCCTCCTGCTCTCTTCCTCCCTTTGAGATATAGACCGGCCAATCCTCCAATCTTCTTCCTCTCTGTCCAGGCCTATTTTAAAACAAAATCACTGCAGATGTGAACATGCATTTCAACAAGTATGGTTAGGATGGTAAGAAATGACATCTATGACCAGTTACTTTCTTACCTTTGTATCCCTTTGAGTTCTTCTCATTTGAGCTGTGCTGTTGATTAAGTCTTTGCCTCTCCTTGTCTTTCAGCAGCTCAATGCCTCTTTCTCTGTCATGCAGCATCTCTTTTTCTCTCTCTTTCTCCCTTGTCTGTTCCATCCCAGATTCCATGTCTCTTTCTTTCTCCCTTTCCCTCCAAAACTCTCGTTTCTTCCATTGTTTTGCTTCTCTAGATCTCTGTTCCCTGCCTTGCTGTTCCTGCTGATATATGAAGAAGAAAATGAAGATGAAGAAGATGACAAACAAAGGACAGGGATTGAGGAAAACACAAAGTTTATCATCTAAGCAAGGCTTGCTCAATGAAATATTACTTAAAGCTGCAGTTGGTAACTTTTGACGCTCTAGCGGTTAATAAACAGAACTGCTTGCGTCTTGCGGATGAACATCGTAGCCGGAACTACTTCTCTCGGTTTATGTCTATGAAGAATCACAAAGGTACTGGGTTACTCCGCCGCGGTATCCCCGAAGCAATCTAAAATATTCTGAATATAAACACTTATTATAGATGTACCCTCGTGATTCAGGACAAGCTAAAAACACGGTTTGGAAAATGGATTCATGGTGTACTCGCTTATTATATACATTTTCTACATTTTGAACACAAACAAAGTTACGGACCGCAGCTCTGATTGGTTGTTTTCTTACCGGGAGCGATCTGTAACTGAAAATGGCAATAGGACCACTGGGAGGAGCCAGAGGAGCTTGATTTTTTCACAGATTATCTGTCTCTTATTCTACTGTCAGGACATAATGACAGGTTTAACAAATATGTAAAAAATATATTTTTACAAAAGTTACCTACTCCAGCTTTAAGTATGCATGTAAAGTGACAATCTGCACAAAAATGAAAATTGACAGCATTTTTTCACCATCATGATGTTTTTAATTTGGCAGGTCGAACCAATGACATTTGGCATCACTGATGTCAAAACCGATGCAACATATTTATATATACATCAAACATAGCTGTTGCAGAGAATATTAATAAGGCTTTATGGTTTAATTTGTTTGTCATTTTTGGAGCTTGACCATCCCTTGTTACTGAATTTATATGGGAAAATAACATCATAAATATTCTGTGCAACTGCTCTTATTCCAAGAACTGTTCTTAAAAAACCTAACTTGGGATCATTCTTAAATCAGAATTATTATTACATATCACAAACGCTCATGCTGTAAAACTAATCAGCCTGGTTACTAGTGCTCTTCTGTTGAAACTATCTGGCAGAGGTTAAGAGGTTAGCACTTCATGCAGCAATGCAATGCTGAATTAAAGATGTGAACATTTGCTTTGGGAGCCAGAATATGAACTACATTCTATTCTGTTGTGTGGTGCATGCTGGGATACAGGAGGACAGATATTCAAAGGCAATCTTTTTTCACCCTGTGATTCACAGCAGGCTTTTGAACATGAAAGTCAATAATTAAAAAATTACTCAAGAGATTAATTAACAAGGAAATTCATGGTATGTGAGCTATCTGAAAGGATCGCTAGGTGATAAAACAGAATGAGAAAGAGGGAAAGGAATTTGCTAATTATTTATTTATATCTTTATTATTATTATTATTTAGCAATCAATCAATAAAAAAAAATAGTTAATGAATAATAATAGTAAATGAAAATGTATTACTTTACCTGATGTATTTTCTGATGTATTTTCATTCTTATTAGAATATCACACTATTCAATAGCTACTGAAATCTCCTAAATGGAGTTATATTTGCGAGTTGTTGTCTAAGACAAAGCTATATTAAACATTAGGTTAATTACAGTAATGGCATCACAAACTGAAGCTAATCACAATTTCATGAATTTCATGAGTTCTCTTACGTTTAATATATAAGATTCAGAAAATACAATTTAAAAGGACATATCATTTATAAGATCTTTATTGAGCAGATTATACATGCCTTCAGCGAGAAGTAATTATGAGTCTGGTCGTCAAGTGGGAGTTCGCTGGTAAGAGTTGGAGGTGGTGATGGGAAGTCCAGTGAGGACGTCCTGTCCTCTGTCTGTACTGCCTTAGTGCTGGTTGTACTGGAGCCTTCAACACATATACAAACACAAACATGTGACAAAATGCATAGATTACAGGCACACACATTATACATTGATAATGAACTACTGTATCTTTTAGAGCCCATACAACATCTCTTCAAACATATCTAATCTCATATATTTAATCCATATAACCACCGTAATTAATGCTGTGAATCTCATGGGAATATAATCAGCACAGAAAGATGTTTGTTATGGAGTACCTGTCTGCTATTAATAATTTTGAATTGAATTTTGAAGTGTGTAAGAAGGCCCTGTGAGGAAGATGCATACAGTCGTGTAATGGCACTTAGATGAACCTATCAACAAATGCTCGTCTACCTTTTTGTTTGCTGCCATTCTCTGCTTCTTTTCTGGAAGAAGCTTTTAGCATCCTGTTCGCGTAGATATTCCGAGCATCCAGCTCTTTTTCTTTCTCCTGACATAAAATGCAAAAAATTAGGTTTGTGATTAAATGAATCAAAATCTAACTTTGCATACATGTATGTGGTTTGTGGGAGTTTGGAACCTTAGAACCTTTAGTTTAGTGCAAAGTCTCTCCACTTCCTCCTGTAGTGCTTTAACTTCCTGTTGTGCATTGTGAGTTCTCCTCCTCTCATTAGCTAGCTGCCTCTGAAAGCTCCCACTGCTCAGCTCCATGTTCTTCTCCAATTCCTGATGACACATTACCCACATTATACACACAGTCATAAAAAGACAAACTCATATTGAAAGCATGATGATGGATGAAGTCATTATAATCAACCATAGCCCCTTAAAGAAAGTTCATTTCCTCTGGTAAAAGCTTGTATTTCGATTTTAAAAGTTAAATGTATAATTTAATATTTAATGTATTCTTAAATAATTGGTAATAATTATTTAAATAAAATATAATTAAATTATAATTAAATAAAAATTAGAATTTATTTTTAATTTCAGACATAAAATTTGATGAGAACATTTTTAATTAGTTTTTTAATTTAGTTTTAATTTAGTTTCCTTTAAAAAATAAATAATATATGTACATTATAATGGAGCGGCACTTAATATACAGAGCCGTAGTTCACTGATAAGCTATGCAATAGCGCATTCATAATCACAGATGGTTATGATCTACAGCTCTGTATATTAAGTGCCGCTCCATTTGAAAGCAGGTGATGGATATTTAGGACTGATCAGAACCAGCTTTACTGCATGACAATCACATGCAAAAAGTTCAGCCCTAATTAGAATTATACCAGAAACCATAAATTCATTAACACTTTTACAGGGAACTATGACACATGATCAAACATCACTCATCGCTTTGAACTTTCAACCCATTCTTACTAATATAATAATATTCTCCCTAATAATAATAATACACAAGCCATTCTTACAATTTTAACATTATCTGCTTTCTTAGCCAGTAGATAATTTGACCTTGGTGACATGTTTGACAACCAAATAATTAAGTTTGTACGGCACAAATGCATAGACATGTCGCCCTGGGACAGCTGGGCATTCCTTATTGCTAAGCAGTGCAGTGTGTGCTTGATTGTAATTTTTAACTTTTTTTTTAATTTACCTTCACTCTGCGTTCACTTTCTTGCAGTTTGCCTTGAGTGTATGTTAGTTTTCGTGAGAGTTCCTCCCTCTCTCCAAGATTCTGTTCATCTGCGAGCTGCTGCAGTTTCTGTAGATGACTTCGACAGTGCTGGAGCTGGGCATCTGTTTCCCTGAGGCTGCGCTCTGCTGTGCGCTGGTTCTCTTGACTGCGTCTCAGCCTCGCATGCAGTACATGAGTCTCATTGTTGTGACGAGACAACAGCTGCGAGATCTCACTCTCTGTGTCATTGTAGCGATGCAGAGCTTTCTCTTGCCGCAGCTGCATTTGTCGCAGTAAACGGTTCTCACGCTGCAGCTCGTCTGCATGCAGCCTCAGCTCAGACAATGCGTTCTTCAACTCGTTGATCTTTAGCAGACGTGCAGACAGCATGTGTTTGGTGACTGGGTCCACTTCTTTAGATGGAGAATCTTTACTCAAAGTTTGGGATCGGAGGCCTCCTGACCACTGCTGAGGATGATGGGAGCGGGGTGGGAGACGGTGTGACACACCTTTATGTACACCTGAAAAAAACAACCATAATTAATTGCATAATTGTACTTGCATATGTATTTTTTTTATGGCAAAGCTGAAATTTCAGTCTTCGGTCACCTGATCCTTCAAAAATCATTCGAATAATTATTCTAATTATTAATAATGTTGAAAATGGTTGTAATGCCTAATATTTTTTTTGACTAATACTTTTTTAAGATTGTCTGTTGAATATAAAGTTAAAAAGAACATTCATTTGAAATAGATTTTTTTTGGGGGGGTGGGGTACAATATAAAAGTCTTTAATGCCACTTTTGGTCAATTTAATGCAAGATGAATAAATGTATTTCTTTCTAAAAAAAACAAAAAAAAAAAACAAAACACAGGCATTAATATGACACTTGATGCCAAATGTGTCTAGTGCATTCTGCTGGTCATTACTGGTACTGCAGAACACAACAGTTATTCTCTAATTCTCTAAATGCTTCGGTCTATTTAAGAGCTTAAAAAATGCTACGTGTCATGTTCGAGTCTCTATTGCTATATGTCAACTATATAAACTAAATACACGTGCCATTTTTGACTGCACTGATTGAACAAGATCATTTTTTTTATTTGTCCTCTTTCATGGACAAGTACTTTCTTCAGTGTAGATGTGTTTATATTCTTTATATTCGTAAATCTCTTAACCCTTAGCAAAAGAGTTTTCGATCTCGCTGGCTCTTTTGCGAGAAGCGAATCACATTTTCTCTGTGTTGCAAAGCATGTGATTGGCTGTTTGCCATTGATGTCACATTTATGTGCATGCACTCCACAAACTCAGGATCAAAGCCTGAGTTGACAAAGAAAGCTCATGAACAGCATCATGGTACCAAAAAAGTTTCGTCAAATTGAAACTAATCCTGTAACTCTGAATTTGTTCAACTACCATTATGGTACAGCTCATGTCCTTGACAGGTTTCAAGAGATTTATCCACAAAGAGCTCATTAATATGACTGCACAACTGAGTATCTTTTGAGTAAGAAAATCCAATTGCTGCCCATTACTCAGATCTTGGGTTGAACAGCAATCAAAGTGTCTCAAGAAACATGATTGGACACAAACAAAACCAAAACTGGCCATGCATTCACAACAGAATTCAGTTGCTGATGGCCTCGACCATCATGTTAAGTATGTCATACCTGTAATTGGTGAACCAGAGGAGACATCTGACTAATTTCATGTGCTTCAGTAGGTGTACACAAATGATTTATCCTTCTTAATTTCATGTGATTTTGAGTTTTTTTGCTTAGTTTTTTTAATCCTAAAAAGTCAATCTATAGGTTTGAATGAGATATTTCTGCCTAGATTTTCAATGTGATTTCAGACTTGTGTGCTTGCCTATAACGTGTATGCATACCTGCTCGATGCAAAGGGCTGCTGGACACCCTCCTAGACCTCCCTCTTCTTTGTGGAGACAGAGAGGTTGACCTGAGAGACCGATCCGAGTGAGAGACATTTTCATAATCATCAGAGTAGAAAGAGGCACTGCTACGCTCTCCATCCGAACACCGATCAGGGTCTTGATCTCCGGCCGGCTCTCGCTTTCTGGTTCGCACATGATCACCAGCCAAGCTCTTGATGTTTTTTTTGTGTTTCTCCTGTTTCTCAGATTGAAAAGGAGAATCTGAGATCTTCCCATCACTGTGGTGAGACAATCGGCTGTGCTCTGATTCATGATTGTCTTCATGCAAATCCATGTCTCTCCCTGCAATTCAGTTCAAAATGATCGAGGCAGATCAGACTGAGACTGTACTGAATATATGCTCCACTCACAATTAATAAGCAGCGCACACACACATCCAAACACACAAATCAGAAAAGGCATGATTGCTACGGCACTGTATGGTTTGCAATTTAGATTGTGTGTGAGCTTTCTGTGAATTGTGACATAAAACCACCAGATGCTTAACACTCAATATGTCTGAGACGCTTCATCAAGACTGCATCAAGTTACCATCATGTTTGTTGCTCATTAACAACAGCAGTGTATTTTTAATTCTCATCTAGTAATGTGGCAGGGGATACGGTCTAGCCACTAACACATATCATGTATTCAGCCAAAACATTAAAAACATCACTCTTTGGCATTACTGAGCAAATCTTGAACACTTAGGCATTAAAATAAATAGCTTGGTTTGTGCAAATTAAACTTGTATTATGTATTATTGCATTATGTTCTAACTAGACACTTTCTTATCAAATGAGGGTATTTATTGTGTTTGTGAAGTGTAATCGTTGAAGATCATAAGTTGAGTACGAATAAGAAATCACAAAGTGTCACTAAGAACAACGAACCAATAGAGCTGGATTAAAGACAAAATGAGCTACAGCAGATCTGTTGTGTCTTCATAATGTAAGATTTATGACCCTTTTATAAGGCTACTGGCAAGTCATCCTCTTTCTCTCCCTGAACCTGCAGAATCCTGATATCCTTTCTGGTCACCATCACTATGGGAATTGTGCCTGCTCTTTGTAAGCGGCCAATAGTATAATTCACTCTTTAATGGCATACTAAACATTCATTACTGCCTCACCTTTCACCTCCCTTTAAAATATGTATTATGACACCCATTAAGAGTAGAGATCGACCAATATATTGGTTTTCCACAATATTTAAGCATTTTACCATAATCGGATATCGGTTTTGTAATATCGGAACGATCACAGGATCGCCATTGCAGCGCGTCTGAGGGGAGACAAGAACAACGGCGTGCAGGTACTTGATTTGCTGTAGTTAGTCAACTTAATTTAACATAACAGCCAGTTATGCACAAATTGGATGCATTACATAAATGCCTGATATGCAGTTTACGCAGCTTGGCTCTAAGAAATAGTGACTAACTCACGAAGTCATGTTAAATAAACCATCAAGGCCTCTCCCAATAAAGATGTAACTTTGCATGAATCAATTAATACAGTCATGAATGAGCGCATGTTGTAAATAAAAGCGCTGAATTTAATTCTCTCTCTGTTGTAAATTTGCTCCATCATTAGTCTCGTGAAGCCGCTTTCATATTGCTGTTCGTGTTCACTCAGCGGGTTGATGTGGTTGATGCTAAGGAAATGCTCCAGCACGGCCACTGCATGTAACTTTTAACAAGATTAATTGTTTAAAACACCCTAAATTGTATTAACATTTACTATATAACCATTATTTTGCTAATAAACATCTAAATAAATACAGCTCTATGGAAATTAATTATTTATTATTGACCTGAGCGATCACAGTTTGAGTATAGTTCTGAGTAACTGCATAGATAAACCGTGCTGTCAGCAGGCATTTAATAATCTAGAAGGACAAAACTTTATTAATAATTTTGATATAACATCCATTTAAGAAATGCAATAAAATACAATGTTTTGTTTGTTATATTCCAGGGAATATTATTCAGTGAATTAACATCATCCAGTGAATTATTCTTGACTCTGTATCTATTAAACATCTTATAAACCTACTAAAACGGTATTTTAAAAAAAATAGAATTTGATAACATTAGACATTCAACATTTATTTGACTTATTGTTAATATTAGTGTTGTTGCTGTTGATGCTTTTAAGAAATAAAATGTTTTTTATTGTTGTAATATAAAGATTAAATTTAACATGAAAGACTCATTTTCAACACTTAAAAAAATGATGACTTAAAAGAAGAAAAATCAAAGTATGTTCTGTCTTCACTCAGTCATTTATTTACTTTATAACAGTTAATAAATATCGGTTTTGCATATCGGTTATCTGGGAATGTAAACATGCAAATAATTGGTATCGCTAATAAACAATTTAAATAAAAAATCAATATCGGTCAATCAATAATTATTAATAATTATTAATTATTTTTGCAATAAGAATCCAATTCTTTGAAACTAGTATTAAATAAGTTATATATTAAGTAATAATAATAAGTTAATATCAAAATATATGCATAAAGGAAATCTTGAGTTTTATAAGGCATTCACCAAACAGATATATGCACTATTTGCTACCTGCAGCCTAAAATACTACAACAACGACTACTACCAATAATAATGAACAAATCCTAATCAGTTAGATCTGAATGAATAAGTAATTGAAATTTTTTTTTTTCTGCCAAGAAACCTGTCTTGGCTTTAGACAAGGAATCCTATGAAAATGTAAAACTAATAAAATATAGCGTTAGTTAAGAATGTTTTTACGCGTTATTTCATTTAGTCTAATGACACAACTGACATCAAGCACTAAAACCATCTGTCTTTGTCAGGCCAATTTGACCATAACAACACATGTCAGTTTGCAACAACGCACGTGAAATCATTTTAAAAGTACTTACCAGTTTCTTGCCCTTCTAAGTATCCATATCTATATGGTCAGTTCTTTCATAATTTGACTCGATTAACGGCTCGCAAACTCGCTAGCCAGCTACATGATGAGCTAGCTAGCTGGGATTACTGTATATCGTGCAACTACGACAACACACAACACTCTCTACCGTAGTGACGACGCCAAACAATTAGCAAAACGTTATCCGAGACGTTAAAGAGAGGGCGAATGCGGTTGTTTGGTCGTCTGTCCTTTAATCAAGCGTCGTCTGGCGGAAATTGTAGCTTTTGAAGAGGAAAAATGTGCTTTACTGAAGGAGTTCGTGAAAACTCTGAATCCACGCCTCGCCTTCTGCTGCTGGTGTCATAATGACGCTTCGCCATGGCAACGCGCGCGCCCCCTGCGTCGGTAATACTATAAAAGTAACAAAAATCTGTCAGAAAGATTAAAAAAGGCAGTTTAGAATCAGAATGGTATTACTATTATAGCTCTTGGTGATGATAACTCTCACATGATAGATACAATATGCGTTAGATGATAAAAATATTTTTATTATAGTTAAAATATAAATGTCCAGCAGAAACGATGCTAATGAAATTATAATTTGTATCTAAATAATAAAACTTGTGTCCCATTGATTTATAATATTTTGGATTAAATAAAGGGATAAAAAATATTAATAATATTTAATAATTTTATTTGGGTAAAAGCGCCTGCTAAATGCATAAATGTAAAATATATTTCATGTCATCACAGTTAGAACGAACATGTTAATGCCCAATTAAATACTATCAAAATACAATATTAAATAAAATATAAAACATATAAAACTGACACTTATCAAAATAGAGCCACATCCTAGTCTACCGTTGATTTAAAAACATTTTATATTATATAGGCCTACAAAAATATTTCCACAATTTTGAAATGACAAAATAATAATATCTAAATAAAATATAAATATCAGTAATCCACTGTCATATCAATAATTTAGCATGTTGGTGGTCCTATCGTTCCTGGTAATATTTATAATTTTTAATGTTTCAACGTTTTTGTTTGCATTTGTAACGCTGTGAGAGCGAGATTTGCATAGCTTTTCAGGTATCTTACATATGATAATCGTATAAATAATAACACGAATATCCTTAGTCTTTTGTAGGAGATGTAAACTACATTTCCCATGATTAACGTTTTGATCTGGAGCCAGAGGATAAGCGCTGTGAGTCTGTCGCGCTCTATACAGTCCATAGTTGCGTTCCCGAGTGAAGTGCACTGATGGAGTGCGAGCGGCTTTATTACAGAACACCGGGCGCGCGCACTCACTTTAATTTCAAAGGGTGAAGGTGACGTCACCGCAGGTCCAACGAAGTCTAGAAAGGAGAGCGCAACATTTCCCAGTCTTCATTCTTCCGCGAGAGGTCAAGTGTGGATTAGGATGGTCATCAGAGTGTACATCGCCTCCTCGTCCGGGTCTGTCGCGGTGAGTAACGTTTACACCGAGTCGCGTGTTGTAAAACTGGAGAATGACATCAAACGACAGCTAATTTTTATTCTGTGATCTGCAATTTTATAATCTATTCCATGTAATAGTTATTTAAATAACACAATACTTAGATCAAGTAAGACTGTCATAGATTAGCTATAGATTTATATGAATAACCTCACTTCATGATACATTTATGGCACTCAGTAGCCTAAGGTGTGCACGCGAGTAATATACGAATAAGAATTTATTGCGTTATGTTCAAGTAACCCGGCCACTTAATGAACTTAACCATCTTGGAAAACACACCCTCTCTTGCAGGCAATACCATGGTACAGTGATTTAATCAAATGGCAATTTCAACATAAACCATAGATCTGATTATCCATGTTCATGATAACAGCCACCCCACCCACCCCAAAAATGAAAGGATACCATAAGGGTATAACTGTGGCACATTTTTGTATTTTACATTTAAATGACATTTTGCTGCCAAAGTGCACACCTAAAACTGGGTCTGTTTTCAAGCCACACAGTGCAGAACATTCTGGAATAGATATGACTTATTGTGACTCTAAAATGTATTACATAACCACTGCCAAACTCAGTTCTGATCTATGTATTCAGCAATGGTTTCTAACAAATGCTTTTCAGTGGTTATTAAATGTGGTTTATGCTGTATTTAAGATAATCCAAAGCTGTTGTCCACCTCGGCGCACTGCTAACAGCCATAAAGCTTAAAGGTTGGACAAAGTGCATGTTTACAGAAAAAGCCAACCCACTTCCAACTCCAATGCCACAATCACTGGCGTGCAGATCAGCTCAGTTTTAATCGCTCTGTTACACAGCCTGCAGGGAAAGCACAAGAAATGTCTTGATTTATTCAGAGCTGGGATTATATTTCCGCCTTTTAGCAGGCTGGTCCAGTGACATTAATTTTTTGTCATTTAAATGAGGGATTGGGATTGGGAGAAAGGAAGGGCAACTACTCATATTTTCCTGTAATGTCATTCACTTGGTGTTTGATGGTTTTTAGATGATGTTTGTATAGTGACTTGGTGTGTATTTGACAGCTTTGATATGGAGATGAAGCCTGTGTTTTTGGATGTTAGGAGATAGAGAGGCAAGTACAGTTCAGCACTGTAACCTAATAGTACCAGAATGAGGTAATAGCCTAAATGAGTTATGCACCGATTTCCGCTATCTCCTTATTTCTACAAGACCCGGATTGTTTAAAAAGAGCTATTTTTAAGTCTCAATCGTCTCAGCACACACTGCTCTCATATAAGCGATGTCTTTTATGCTCACATTCTTCTATGCATGGCAAACAAGATGATAAATGGAAAGGAAAAAGGAAATGTTTCGATCAATAACTGGCACGTGATGGGTGGACAGACTAACTGTGTGTGTGTTCACTCAGTTTACATGTGTTTGTTATATGACTTGTTTTGTCATGTTGATGTGAAGCAAGTGATGGCTGAATAAACCAATCTCTGCTTAAAGACTGTACTACAGATTTTAGGATCATGTGAGTGAGGGTTATTATTTTTACTTACAGCTACATAAACACTCTGATTCACATAGTTCCCATAAGCTTTTGTCAGAGGGGGGTTATAAAGGTCATACCCTGGCTAACCTTTTCCACTTGTTACACTCATCCACCTCCAACCGTTGCACTTTACACATGCATGCGAAGGACTGTGACTGAGAGCACTCACTGAGTGATTTTCAGTCAGCTGAACTTATTGGAGAGACAGGTTCTACAGTGATACAGGGCCTGTAAGTGTGTTAAGAACGTCTGAGTGGTAAGAGTGCATTCAGCGCATTGATTCAGAACAGGATGGCACACCCTCATGGGATTTGTTTTTCTTTTAAAGAGCACTTCGTCTTTTTACTATAAATTAAAAAGTTTTACAAATGCAAAACTTCTGTGTACTTAAAAATTTTCAAATGATGTACATTCAGATCCAAGTCATATCAGTAGCCTAATAAAAGTACTTTTATTCGGAACGAATCAGCGTTATTAAACGAATCAGTTGAATGAAGAAACGAGACACTCAAAAGACCTACTGGTGGAATTATGTAACTTAATGATAGCCAGTTTTTACAGGAAACACAATCTTAGCTGAATCATATAGACAGAGAATGTGTATGTATTTTGTTTTGAGGATAAAACAATAGCTGCATTGTGTGGCTGCGCGGGTTCGACACAAGGCTAGATCTGCTTGTCCTGCTTTCGGTTTATCAGGGCAGGAATTTTATAGAGCTTTTGAAAAGCACAGACAGAGCTTAATGTTTAACGGAGAGCTGCTCTACCTTTACTAAGTCAAACATGCACATAGGCCTATGTGTGTGAGAGATATGTGATTCACTCATCAACACATCACTGGGTATGAATCTTTATTCAGTTGTGCTCTCTGTGTGCACACAAGTGTGTGTGTTTAGTGACAGAATTTATCTGAACAGCTCTGCATGCAGTGTCCGCCCAGCAGCTTGCTCTGCAAAGTCAGCAGAGAGATAGAGAGAAACAAAGATTGGCAAGGCGAGGTGAACTAAGGCAGGGGACTTTTTGTGCTCTGTCTGCCCTCCTCCACAATGTGGATATGTTCAAAAACACTCTCTCTGGACAACACACTTGTAATACTGCCAGACTAGGGTGTGTAGGTGTGTGTGTGTTTTGTAAGTCACACCCTCTCAAACAGCTGTTGAAACCAGGCCTCATACTGTAGTTAGATGCGCAGACTGAAGAAGTGTCATCTGCCCCGGAGTCTGTTGAGGCATAATGCATGTATATCATCAGCTAAAGGTATACATACTGTAGAGCTAATGCATCAGATTAGTGTGTGTTTATGTGTGTGTGGTGTTTAAATAATAGTTTAAAGATTTAAGGTTGCATGCACAAATTTTTATCTTAAAGGGAAAGTTCAACCATAAATGAACATTCTGCCATCAACAAACTATTTTAGTACCATTGATAAAATGTAGACAAATAATTCAATGTTTCTGTTTTATTATAAGATGTCTGTATAGTTTTTATTAGGTTTTTTAATATTTCATTTTATTCACTATAATATTTATTTTATTTCAAGTAAGGACTTTTTTTTAATAGTCTTAGTTAACGAAAACCTCACAATGTTCCAAATCTGTATTCTTTTTTCTGTGAAACACAATAAAAAAAAATTATTTATCTATTTATTTGGAAATATAAAAGGTTTTGGAGTTTTGTTGGCTCTTAATAGTCTACATGGTTCATACCTGTTTTTTTTTTAGCTAAAATGTGTTACATTTTTATTGTTAAAACTGAAGCATCAGTTAAGTCTACTGTATTAAATCTCTGTGTGCCACTTCTTAATGCATTCATTAACTACATGCTGGGAATTTAAAGAAAGACATATTTATGCTTTGGAAAATCTGCTTCGCCTGGCATTGTTGCAATGGAATTGAACTATTGTGTTTTTAAACCGCTCAACAGAGAGCTGAGTGCAGAGGGTGACAGACAGGTGGGTAAGATAAGGACAAAATGTTTATTCATTGTTAATATGGGGAAGGTTTCAGAATCACAGGATGCCAGAATAAATTAGCAGATGTTAAATAACCTTTTTGACCACAAAAATGGACACTCCAAAGCAACATACACGCACAGTCTTTCATCGTTCTCTGTGTTAAATTTGATGTGTTTTAAATGCATAGTCATATTCTATTCTTCTTTTAGGGAGGTTTTTTTTAGGTGTGTCTGAAGTCCCAACAGTACATTTTACATTTGGTTTTTAAATAAATCCCTTTTTGTCGATCAGTACTCTCCTCCTACATCTGACTAATGGGAATTTCACTGAATGATTTCCATCTGTGTGTTTTCAGAATGAATACACAGACACTAATGCACACAAGAACGTATACATTCACAACCCTTTTTTTTTGTCAGCACTTATTAAGTGTGCATTAAATTAAAAATGTTTCAAGACTGAAAATTACAAGGTTGATCAGTACAAAAATGGTTCATAACACTTTTAACTAGTACCAGTACACCTTGTCCATATTATACACTCATAAATACTCAGTCACATTTGAGAGTAAACTTTAATAATCTTAATAAAACAGATCATTCAATACCTATCACAGATCATTCATTGTGTGATTCCTCAGCTGAAGAAACATCAGCAGGCCATCGTGGGCTTTCTGGAGGCCAACCGGATCAGTTTTGAGGAGGTTGACATCACCATGCTGGAGGATCAGAGGCTCTGGATGTACCGGAACATTCCTGAAGAGAAACGACCTGAAAAAGGCAATCCTCTCCCCCCTCAGATCTTCAATGGAGAAGACTACTGCGGCGTGAGTCTTTTAATTAGAAACTAATTCTTATGCTTGCTTCATCAAACACTGGACAGGTGATGGACCTTCTCCTATAAAACATTCTCACTTAACTTGTACAAAGATTAACCAATAATCTTCTATCAGAAGCTAATTTATAGTTATAGATACTCACACATTGGTTATATCTTCATCAGTTTACCACAAAACACAATTCATTCGTATTAATTGGTTCTGTAAAATGTCTTCTGCTGAAGTAATACACTGTTTCTCTCAGACACTTAAATCAATGATCAGCTAAAAGCTCCCTGTCTGACCAAAGAGTCGATATTGGGTTGGTTTAAGAGGATGTTTATTAAAAATCAATATATGTAAACAAAGCTCCATGGTGTAAGATGTGTGGCACTGTTCTCTTTTCCAGCCTACATTCTAGTGTGGTATTTATTATGTTTTGTCTCTCCAATCACTTTAAAGCATGAGATGTCTTATATAAGGTAGTTAAAAACAGGAAGGCATTTGCATGCCTCTGATTCTTCCTAAAACAAAAGAGGAAAAACAAACCCTATTACTCATATTCACACCTACACACACACTTATTTTCTTAATTAGAGTTGTAGTGTAATATGCTACTATGATTCTCTTGCCATAAATGGCTGAAGAATCACAAAGACATTTATGAGCATGAATCTTAATTTAGAAATGATTCATCACTTAACACTTGAGTTATGGTAAGGTTTGTATATTTTGTGAATGATTCATGGAAGTGGCTGGATTTTGAGTGTCCAACTGAACTAATCTCACAATAATCCTGATTACTCTTAGACCCTGCCCCCAACATCTCTCGTAGCCAATCAGAACAGCAGATCTGTTTCCTTAACATGTCACAGTGATTAACTATTCAACACTATTGGAGGGCAAGACACATCCTTGTGTATTTTTACCAAGATGCTTTAGTTTAATATGAATGTATGTATATTATATTATATAGATAAAATATCTATATATATATAGATAAAAATGTCATTATTATATCCAATATCCAAGACAAACAGCACAAAAACACTGTGTTATAGTTGCTAAAAATTCTCATTTTTTTAATTCTGCAGGATTATGAAGATTTCTTCCAGTCTAAAGAGATGAACACAGTGTTCTCATTCCTCCGTCTGTCCCCTGTAAAGGTACAAACACACTCCTGCTTGCCTTTTAATAAATGTTTTATGTTTAAAAAGTTCTTAAAACTATTTTATTTCAAAAGCTAATTTATATTAGATGATAAAACCTGTTTTCAGAAAATATATTGTGAGTATATTTGATATATTTCTCCTATTGGCAATTTATTTTCTTGTTTTTTTTATGCATTAAGTTTGTTATATTTATGCTTAAAAACACTATTTGCCAGTGGAATAAGAAAAATAAAGTGTATTCAAAATATATTCTATGAAACACATTATGTAATTCTCATAGTGGATGTCTTTTTTGTCATATTTTGTTACTGGCTCTACACTTGTTTAATGTGATATTATTATGGATTATATTATAGGATTAACATCTAAGTGAATTCAGTTCTGTTCTCTGCAGGACTCTGAATCGTAGATCGTGCTGTTGACATTGATGTAACTCTCGTCCTCTACTCTGAAGCCCTCACTGCCAGCAATGCTTTCTGCCAAACACAGGCTGCCCTCCGGCCCAGCTTTTCCGAAGAAACATCTTCTCATTCAAACACACACGTACACAGGGTGATTACATATGTTTTCTATGGCTAATTAATTATTTATGTGCATTGCTGTTTTGTTTCATTTGTTGTACACGTGTTGCATGAAAAGCCTATTCTGCTTTTTTAAACATGATACAGGGATAGAAAGTGAACTTATACCTGTGTGTGTGTTTTGTGTGCATAAGACTTACATTGTTAATCTACACAAAGAGAATAATAAGTATGCAAGTCTCTTGTAAGTCGTTCTTTGTTAAGGAGCTCAGACGGACGGCCAAAAGGAACTGTTGGGAAACAGCAGAAGAATTTGGTATAATGTTGTCCTGTCCGCAGGCTTTGATCTATTTGTAAAAAGAAGTTCACACCAAAAACAGCCTCAAAACAGGAAATAGAATCCTGACCTGAATTAATATCTCAGCATAACAGAGCTGATCTAAGCTTAGTGTTTCCACGACACATAATGGCTCTTCAAAGCTTTTCAGAGTGTTAAACTGGTCCTGAATCAGTTTTCGAACACCTTATGCTTTATTAGTAGAATTTCAGATCTCACTCCTACATCCTTTTCTCATTCCTTCTGCTGGAAAACATGCTAAAGAACTCATATCTTGTTTTTTTCTCTTTATTTTTCTGTTAAAATGTGTTTTTCTTCTCAGGGGTATGGTAGCATGTAGCATGTATCACACTGTGATGCCTTGACTCCCAGCTCACCCATTTATGTAGCTCATATAGTGACTTATACAAAGCAGGGGAGAATAGTTGGTTTACTCACAGTGTCGGTTGTGTGGAACATGTTTTATATTAACACAGTCTACTCTCTTTTTTCTTATGACAATCTACTGCCATTCTCCCCCAAAACCACCTTAAACAAAACAGACTCACTCCCAAACATACTTTCATTACATTTTCCATTTACTATTCATTTAGATTGCATCACTCCTCCCATTCCACATGAATAAGCACTAAATGTATGTTTATGCACACATACACACACACCATTCTCAGGACACAATCATGTTTATGTCACACACACATATAGTCACACATATGTATACTTCCTCTCTATATTGATGTTTGTATGAAGTTACTGTTGTTTACTCTAAATGAATAATTTAAAAATCTAATTTTTAATAAAGTATATATATATATAAAAAACTTCTTTAATGGTGTTTTCTTGTGTTTCTCCAGAGTCTTGTTTTAGGCAAATATTGCACATAAAACAAAAGTGGCATTCTATAATTGAAACAAATGATTTGTCTTTAATATATATAACATACTGTATATCGTTTTGCTTAACTTGCTGTGCTGTATTAATTTTCTAAACACAGTATAATGTGTGTGTACAGCATAATGTAACTTTTGAAAAAGCCCAGTGGAACAGTCCAGATATCCCAGCATGCCTTTGCAAGTGGCAGTTTTGCATTAGCTAGCATAAGAGGCTGACGTAGAGAGTGTGAGAAAATGTTGTTCGTCTATAAATAGATACAGATGTTTGCTAACCATGAGCTGAATACTAAAAATGGATGGATACAGTATTCAAATAACATTTTGACACACAGGACAAAATTCCTTATAAGAGAGTCCATGATGTCTAGAGGGTCTGCCAATTATTATTTGATTTCAAACTAATTTTGTATAAATAAATAAAAAATTCATGGATACTGATCTTAGTCACATTGTTTCACTTTAATTTAAATCTATCAAATAGTTTATTTTCAATAAACTGTTCATCTGAATCTCTGTTATAGTTCAATGTTTGCATTTGCTGCCATTACCTTTTAATAGGTCAATCAGAATTAAAAAATATATATATATATAATTATACCTACATTTTGCTTTTGTTATTTAAATGTGAATACTAATGATAGTGAATACTAATTACAATATTACAATTTAATTGAAATCAAATTTAGATAATGACATCAGTTATGATTTTTAAAGATAAGGCATGGCAATGAAGGCCAAATACAACACTTCCTGTAAACTAAAATTAATAAGCTATTAAGCCACTGTGATGGGTTTTGAACTTTTAAGTGTAATCACACTGCTCAAAAACGCATCAGGTGGATTAAATGCATCAACGGTGATGACATTTGAGGTATTTGAGACATTACTGCACCCTAGTGGTCAAATAGGGAAGGTGCTAAAAATATAGATTGTACCGTAGATACAAAATGTAACCGAGATGAGTTTGAATTAAAATCCTTTTGCATTTAATGATGTAAAATATGTAGCTTCCTAACATATGTCATCTTAAAATTACAAGGATTAGTTCATTGTGCCTATAGTAGCTCAGAGTTTGAAGAAAGCCTCTGGTTTCCCATCCTCCACTGCATCAAAAAACTTCTGATAGTCCTATGAACACAAAGACAGGTGATAACAGCTTTATATGGTCTTTACAAATAAAAAATGAGTATGGAAGAATAAGATTTGAAAACTTCAAGTGATCATTTTTAAAGCATTTACATAGGGGTTACTGATAAAGTACATCCAGACACAAGGCATGTGTGTTAATTTGCAAACAGTGTGTGTTCACACACTATCACAAGAAACCACTGGTGCATTCCAAGCAGTGGAAACATCTATAGATGATGGGAGTGTTTGAAAGGGTGTGTTTTAATTTACAAGAAACTGAACGAGCCTAACAGGTTTACTGTGCATATATGAACATTTTGTTTCAAGTGTAGTTTGCACAACAAAATTATTAGCATTGATATACACTACAAACACTTACGCCCTCTCAGTGACTGACTCAGTGGTTTAACACGCTTGTTACAAAACCCAAGGAGCTACTGACAGATACACATTGTTTCTTTAGAAGATTTCCACATTCATATCATAGTCTGAACTTTATGTGTTTTTCTTAATAACTGCAAAATACTTATTCCCAGGTTTCATTTGTAAATCATGACATAATACTCACAATTAACAGAAAAACGAATGGATCTGAACTTATGGGGGGGGGGTGCAAAATCAACGCACCATTCCTGACTTGATTTTGATTTTGATGCAGGTAAAATAGATGCACTATTTCTTTCTTGATCTACAGACCAGTGTCAAAACTAGGCTACAAGATGAGACTCACCCCACAGTATTTGTTTCCATTAAAGACCTGAGGGGGCATGGCTGAGGGGTTTCCCACTTTCTTCCTCATCTCCTCCTTCACTTCAGTGCTTACTGCAATGTCCACAGCAAAGTACTTGATCTTTTTGGAATCCAGGAACTGGAAAATCTCAGACTGATGTTGCTTTACCTGAAGAAACAGAGATCAAATGAAACCTCTGACAACACACATTGAAACTCCTCTTCCTTTTTTAAAACATACGACAAGAACAAGTAGTTATTCACTTCAGTTATCTTAAAATAATGTTTTTCACCTTCTAAAAGTTTTTTTTTATCCTTCTGCAGAAACAAATATATACACAAAGATCTATTGAGTTATTTTCACTGATCTAATTTGACATAAGATGACTGTCTAGTTAGCATGTTAACACAAAAAAAATCTATACACTTAAGAATATAAATTTATAATTTAAAAAATAAAAAAATAAAAAATAAAAAAATAAAAATAAAACAACTGCCAGATAAGTCCAGAGAAATAAAGAGATACATACCTCTCTAGAGCCACTCACACTGCTGAAATAGATTGTAAGGGACATCTTCAAACGTGCTATAAGTTTTGTTGAGAATAAAAGTGGCTGCTGAAGTAGACTGGTATTCTGGTATTTCAGTAAACTGTTTGAACCTTTAAACAAACGTAAACTCAAGGACCAGGAAAAGCTCGTTTTGACAGTAGCTACACCTGACAGCCCCACCTACCATAAGCAGCACACACACACACACACACACACACACACACACACACACAAACACACAAACACAACTGTTGCATTCTGCCTTAAACTTGCATGGGGGCATTTTAAACTGAGTTTGCACAACAAAATGTATTATAATCAACCTGACAAAAGCTGGTTGCAAATATGGCTCATAAAGTTCTCATTTTAAGATAAACATTAATATAATTTGGTAGCAGTTTTATATATATATATATATATATATATATATATAGTTATATATAGTATATATATAACTATATATATATATATATATATATATATATATATATAGTTATACAATTTCTTAATTTATAATTTTTAAGTGTAAATGTCAACATACTTTCTGGTGACACTGGCTAGCTGCGTCCCAAGTGACTCACATACACTAGGCACTCATACTCTATGTACTTATGCACTATGTACTCAACCATGTAGTGTATGAATTTCAGTTATTTTGGTTAATTTAGTTATTAGAGTTATTCTGTCATCCATAATCAGAGTCTGATAACCTGATAGCGTTGAGTGCATGAAGTGTCCATCATTCCTCATTTCGTTTATTTAACATCCGGGTGTTTAAAGTGCACTTTTTCTTTGTGAACCTGATTTTATACAGTCTATGGTGTGAACGCACTACACAAACTATTTATACTACAAAACGTTGTAGAATAGTGCATAATGGAACGCACCTTAGCAAATGCTGATGAGCCACAAAAGCACCACCTTGTGGGGGAGTGAGGGGCTTGCGCCATCGCAGTAGATTAAGCAGACATTTTAGACGGAAGTGTTACAATTTTGTCGAGCAATATATTTTCTAAATAATAATAAAAACAATAACACACAGTAAGTAAATTCTATACACCGTGTGTACAAGTTCCTCGTGGCTCTCCATGCAGGCAGTGAAATGGACACCATCAGGGCCCTTCGCGCTTAAAACAATGCTGTCGGCGATATGACGTCCTCTTTACCCGCAGTCAGAGAGAAGGTAGGGCGAGTTTCTGTGATCTGACAGAATCGGTCTTAAATATCCACCATCCTGCCTTTAAAGTACTCTAAGATGTATCCTAAGGAATGGATCCTAATATATCGATTATATAATGTCTCTATTTCAGATTTTTATCCTCTCATCCATCGCTAATCTACAATGGCCGAGGAAGGGTGAGTGACTGTTCTCATATTCACACTTCAGTGCAATCACTGCACAACTTAATACAGAACATGTGTCTAGTGACTAGAGCTTGTTTTACTCCCCTTAATATTTAGAAATCTAATGACTTAGCCCATAGTGTAATAAAAAAAATAACAACGTCTGAACTCCAGTTTTCTGTGCAGAGAAAGTAAACCGTGATCTAAAGTGGTCTCCAAAAAGAGGCAAAACACTCAATAGTAGTCCACATGATTATTAAACTTAATCTGAAGACATGTTATCGTTTTGTGACTGGATTGGCATAATTTAAGTTTGCATGTAATATCTTGACCGATTCCTCTTCGATGTATCAAAGAGAACATATTGAATGTTGTATTTATTGATGTATATGTATAACACATTGATACTCCTGTGCCACAAAGTCATACAGGTGTTGAATATTTCTCTTGATTTCTGTCCTTGTGTGACACTTTATAGCATTTTAAGGTTTATATTAGTGAGTCTTCGGTGACCTCGGCTGTGATGAATTTTGAGTCTTTAGTCGGATACCCCTTCACTCTAATCTTGAGTGAGACGTCCAATCTGAAAAGCCGCAGGTTGTTAAATGCGTGTGTGCACGCCTGACTCTTTACACCCCAATAACATCCTCTTGTACAACTGACAGCATCGCTGCCGGAGGTGTGATGGATGTCAACACGGCTCTGCCTGAAGTGCTGAAGACCGCACTCATCCACGACGGTCTGGCCCGCGGTATCCGTGAGGCCGCCAAGGCCCTGGACAAGTAAGAAGTTACCATTTTTAAATGCTATGAGATGTTGCTGTGTGTCTATGATGATAATTTGGCTCCCTCTTCTGAAGTCTGTGAGGATAACTGCCATTCGTTACCCAATTTCTGTCTGAGATGCTGTTGAAGTGATCGGTTCTACCTGTTGGAGGAGGTTGAAGGCTCATGATCTTTCTGTGTTTGACAGGCGCCAGGCTCATCTTTGCGTCCTGGCAGCAAACTGTGATGAGCCCATGTACGTCAAGCTGGTGGAGGCTCTCTGTGCCGAGCATCAGATCAACCTTATCAAGGTGAGGAAGCTATGAGAATTATCATTATCAGGATTTATGGAAGCTTTTTCAACCACAGAACAAAACTGTGCCTCCAATAGTTTGAGCTTTCTCAAACTTAATTGCAACTCAGAATTATGAGAAACTCTGAATTCTGCATCACATATCCGCCACAATTTTTTTTTTGGCATCTTCATCTCACAATTCAGACTTTCAAAATCAATATTGCAAGATATAAATTTAAAATTGTGAAACTTGCAATTGCAAAAAAATCTGAATTGTGGGACTTTGCAATGACCTTTTTATTCTGTGGCAGAAATCTTCCATTGGACTTAAATTGTAACCTGTTACCTGGAATTTGACTTAAAAATTCTGGTCCTGGAGACCCATGGCACTGATTATTTTGTCTATTTTCCTTATTTATTGCAACTGAATTGAGTATTTTACAGAAGAGGGGCATGCAAAATATGCAGTGCTCTGGGTCTCCATGACCAGGATTTAAAAACACCTGTCCTGGTTGATAAATTGTTGTTGATGGTGGTAACCAAGCCAAATCTGGAGACCTGGTGGTGGGCTCTTGATTTGGACCACCCAGAACATCTGAACCACCACAATTAGCTAAAAACTATTCTTGTGGCCAGCAACACCCATGTTTGCTTCAGAAAAGTTCTAGTTCCTTTTTATTAGCTATTAAATTCTATGAAAACCCTAAATGCAAAGTGTTCTCTTGAATATTGCCAAGAACTTTTTATTTGGGAACCATAACTCTGATTTGAACTGCTTAAAGGTGTGGAGTCATAAAATATAATGGTCTCTGTGCTCTCCTGTAGGTTGATGACAATAAGAAGCTTGGTGAGTGGGTTGGTCTGTGCAAGATCGACAGAGAGGGCAAACCCCGCAAGGTGGTGGGCTGCAGCTGTGTAGTCATTAAGGTGGGTGTCTGACTGTAGTCCTGTTCACACCCCGAGTCTGTTTTGAATTGTTACTTTAATCTAGAACCTTATTGGAGAAGAGATGCCTCAAATTTTACGATTAGTGTTTATTAAAAGAATATTTGAGCTTCAGATTTAGATTTAGGTTGTTTGAGCCAGCTCGAGTCCAGATGCTGGCTGTCCATGCCATGTGTTTGGTTTTTGTATGTCTTGGCTAGATTGAGTGCCTGAACACGAGCCTCTTGTTCCTGTTTTGATTCTTGAGGTCCCTAGAAGGGCTACAAACTTAATGTACTGAATAACTGGACGATATATATATATATATATATATATATATATATATATATATATATATATATATATATATATATATATATATATATATATATATATATATATATATATATATATATATATATATATATATATATATATATATATATATATATATATTTAGTTTTCTCTTGTAATTACAGGAAGAATTCAGTCAGGACCGTTTTTTTTAAACTGAAAAAAGTCTAAAAGAGTTTAATATGCATCTAATGTATTCATGTCTCCATCTGCAGGACTATGGCAAAGAGTCGCAGGCTAAGGACGTCATTGAGGAGTACTTCAAATCTAAGAAATAAGGCGCCAAATAAAAGATCTTTTGGAAATTATGTAACTTGTTTTTTGTTTTTGAAAGGAGTATGGAAGTCATAGCAGTTCATGCAAGTTCTGAGTTTAATTCCAAAATTGAGGTTTTGTCTGTCTTAAACAATTGGTACAGAGTGAACTCTTGTCCAGCTTTTAAGGTGGACTTTGTGGCTTGTTAGGTTGAGTTTACATTTAGAGTTTGATTTTAAATATAACCAGTTCTGGTGTGGTTCATTTAAATAAGCATGAACGCTGCCATCTGAACCTTGGTGCACAAATGGGTGCAGACAGCTCTAGTGTGGTTCAACTGAGATACAGGTGCATCTAAAAAAAAAAAAAAAAATAGAATATCGTGGAAAAGGTCTTATTTTATAATATTTTAACTTAAAAAAAATGCAAACTTATATGCTATACTCATTGCACACACATTTCAAGTGTTTTTTTTTGGGGGGGGGGGGGGGATTCTGATGGTTAAGACTTGCAGCTTAGGGAAATTAACAATTCTGTACCTCCAAAAATATATTACATTTTTAGCTGGTTTTGTTTGATTTTGATTATAAATGCTGGGTTCCTCCTGGGCTAGTTTAGAATATGCAACCACAATTATGGGAAAGACTACTGACTTGACAGTCCAGAATACAATCATCAACGCCTTCCACAAGGAGGGTAAGCCACAGAAGGTCATTGCTGAAAGGGCTGTCTGTTTACAGAGTGCTATATCAAAATATATTCATAGAAATTTGACAAAGGACAATATGTGGCAGGAAAAGCTGCACAAGCAACAGGCATGACCACAGTCTTGGGAAGATTGTCAGAAGCATTTCACCTGGAGTAAGGAGAAAAAAAAAGAAAGAACTGGACTGTTGCTCAGTGGTCCAAAGTCCTCTTTCCGTAAATTTAGCATTTCATTTGGAAAGCAAGTCTGGAGGAAGACTGGAGAAGCACAGAATCCAAAGTCCAGAGTGAAGTTTCTGAAGTCAAGAGATGATTTGGGTGCCGGGACATTGCTAGTGTTGGTCCACTGTGTTTAATCAAGTCCTAAGTCAATGCAGCCATCAACCAGGACATTTTGGAGCACTTTATGCTTCCATCTGATGACAAGCTTTATGGAGATGCTGATTCCATTTTCCAGCAGGACTTTAGCACTTGTCCACAGTGCCAAAAACACTTCCAAGTGGTTTGCTGACCATTTTACTACTGTGCTTGATTGGCCAGCAAACTCACCTGACCTGAACCTCACATAGTATCTATGGGGTATTGTGAAGAGGAAGATAAGTAACATCTGACAAACAATACTGAGGAGCTGAAGGTCGCTATCAAAGCAACCTGGGCTTCAATAACACCTCAGCAGTGCTACAGACTGATCACCTCCATGCCACACCGCACTGAAGCAGTAATTCATGCAAAGGGAGCACCAACCATTGAGTACATAATTAAACCTGCTTTGGAGATCTTGAACATTTCTGTTTTGATATATATATATATATATATATATATATATATATATATATATTTTTTTTTTTTTATTATTATTTTTTTTTTTGATTGATCTTTCGATTTTTTTACTGAATTTTTTTTTCATAGGCTATAAATCATATCAGAAAAAAAAAGCTTTCAGTTTGTGTGCAATGAATCAGGAATATTAGAAAGTTTGCTTTTTTGAGTTAAATTACAAAAAAAAGAACTTTTCCATGATCAGCATTTTTTTTTAAAGTTTCACCTGTAAATGCAGCATGAACCAAAGACATCCAAATTAACCAAAAGCAGATGTGCCGTGTTAAGATGTGACTTTAAAAATGATAAAGGCTCCAGCATACCTGGTTTTTCTCCTCGTAGATCCATGTTGACAGTTCAGTCCAGGCCTCGGAATCGCCGTCTATTTACAGCAGATCTCTGTACATGTGCGCAACGGAGGAATTCCTGGCACCTTTTTGACTCCACGCATTTAATACGCTCTTAAACCATCGTAAATTCACAACAAGCTCATTAACCAAAGTCATGGCATTTTGGATGTTTGGAAGTTCATAAAATATACCTCCTAAAATTTGTCCAACGAGTGTGTAACCTCCTTGTCTTTAGGTTCTGGGTTAAAAATGGCAGTGTGAAAGCTAAATGAAACAGGATTAAAATGTAACTTTTTTTTTTTAATTGGTACACACACACACACACACACAAAAGACGTGAGTACGTTAAGTTAAAGTAAGCCCAGAGTCTTGTGTTTATGACGTGACTTTACCTATAATATCTATACTCATTTTCCATAAATGTTTGTCAATAAGTTAAAGTTTAAAATTAACGCAACTTTAAATTTTTTTGAGAAAGACAGGTGCATTCCCTTAATAAAATATAAGAATAAGCACTACGCTTACGGTTTTGTTAGTGGTCAGTCAGGATGAAACTACAGCTTTATTAACGTTTTTCTTTTCTTTTTTTCTGAGGATGGACTTTTATTTCGCTGTTCTTTCCAACTTCAACCAAAGTACAAACGAATGTTTCCTCACAAAAAAAGAAAGAAAAAAAATAAAAGTTAAAATCTTTGGTTTTCTACAGACGCACCAGTATTGACAGCATACATATAATTCTTAAACATTAGAAAATAGAGAACTCAAGAAAATCTCAAATGTTTACATTTTTTATCTACATACATTCTCAAAAATAAAAACTGACACACAAAACATCTTATAAGGCACAACAAATTATACAGACTCTTTGTTTTTTTTTGCCAAAACCTTACAAAAAACACAAAATCAAAACAATACCATGTGAAAACACACAGCGTCCTTTAGTGTTTAATCTAGTTACTGTAAAATAATTTACATGTTATGTGTCTATTCTAAATGATCCTTGATTAGAATACAGTGCTTGAGTTGTTTAAGTGGAAATGAATTCTACTGTATAGACGGAGATAATCAAATTCCTGTAGATGAGTGAGGATATATGTGGGTTCAGGATGAAGATGAGGGTCATTCAGACATGAAATGCAGTGTGTGTGACGTAAGACCTTAGTAAGCTCTTTACAAGCCTGGTTTGTCCATTATAATCCCATTTTCCCTTGTTCCAGTCTGTCCTAGTCTTCTTAAGACAGTGCAGAAATATCTTAAAAGCCAGAGTTTTCTTTAAAAATAATCAAAAAACAACAACAACAACATAAAAAGAGATTGCAGTGTACTTTTGTTCTTAAATAGTTGTACAAAAAAAGGCCTATGATACAGGTGTCGAGTGTTACAGGTACTCGAATTCCAGTGCTTGATGGAGGGCAAGCAGGTCAGAGTGGCTGGATATCCTCCAGAAGGGCATGTTGTGCTGTGGGGAGAAACACACTGTGAGTGTGTGTTTGAAAATAGATGTACAGAAAATAACTTTGGCTTCAGTGCTTAACAGCATTATCCATGCAGGCAAGTCAAGTCACTGCACTAAGTTTTGTCTAATATTATTGTTATAGCTCAACAGTTCTCTTTATTTCCGTAAATGAGGTGAAAAGATCAAACAACCAGATAACAATAACCACTGATTACTCATATTATAGTTCAAAATAAGCTACAAAGGGTTTATAAAGAGTTTAGTAAAGCATTTACAAACTTTTATTTTCAGATAAAGTAACACTTTACAAAAAAGGTTACATTAGTTAACATAATTATACTTTTTTTTTTTTTACAGCATTTATTAATCTAGGTAAATATTGATGTTGTTTTAATTATGTATAAATGTAGATTCTATTGCATTAATTAATGTTAACAAATGATGTTTCTTGTAAAGTGCTATAAGTAAATCTAAATATTATGTATACATTTATATATTAAAGTTAATTACTAATTTTATATATTGAACGTTATTTACTTTTTGGACTATTAACTAAAATGATTTAGAATTTTCAAATAAACCCTTTACAAATCCTTCAGCTTAGCATTAACATTTTGTGAAATAAAAAATATTCAAAATATGTTTTTGTTTTTTGGTCTGTTCAAAAGTTTGGGGTCTTTAAAGTTTTTGAATAAAGTCTCTTACGCTCACCAAGGTTGGATTCATTTGATCAAAAATACAGTCAAACAGTAATTCTGGGAAATCCCTATTTAAGGTATTTAAGATATTTTAAAATGTAATTTATTTCTGCATTTGCAAAGCTGAATTTTCAGCATCATTACTCAAGTGTCAGACGATCCTTCAGAAATCAGAATATGCTGATTTGCTGCTCAAGAAACATTTCTTGTTATTATTAATATTGAAAACAGTTGTGTTGCTTTTTATAAACTGTATATATTTAGGGAAACCGCAACATAAGGATTCTTTGATAAATAGAAAGTTAAAAAACTGCATTGATTTGAAACGGATATCTTTTTTCTTTACTGTAACCTTTGATCAATTTAATGCATCCTTGCTGAATAAAAATTCACTGAACCCAAACATTTGAACAGTAGTGTACACAAAGACTTATTCCACAAACTCTTAGAAATGCTGCAGAGTGGTTTCCTAGAACAAAAGTATTCAACTGGGTCTTTAGGTTCAGCATCTCAGCAGATCATCTACAGGAGGTTAACATGACCAATCTCAGACCACAGGAAGCTACAGCACGTGATTAGATGCCTGAGACCTTGGAGAACCTCTGTTGAATAGCTCTGTTCTAGATGGCTTGGGATCTGAGAAAGAAAAGCTGGTCTCAGATGATCAGAGGGAAAAAGCAATCGCTACAGACGTCCACATTTAAACTACAGATGAGGAAATAAATGAAGCACACAAGCTGCCGATCAGTTTCATCTAAAGCTCTACAGCACACACAGGCAGGAAGTCCAATCTGAGAAGCACACACTGCTTCCGGTTCACCTGCAGGTCGTTACCTTAGCAGCGGCCTGCTCCTCTTCTACACCATCCCCAATTACAACATACACTACCTTCCTGCCAAACCTCTGCATTACGCGCTCAAAGCAACTCTCTTTGCCTGCAACATAAATAAGGTGACAGGTCAGAGGCTTGGGGTCAGAGGTCAGATTTTACCTGGCTGGCTGCATGCTCCTCATCGCGCCCATCGCCAATCACAACATACGTTATGTTAGTGCCAAACCTGGATACTATACGTTCAAAACAGCTCTCTTTACCTGCAAAAACAAGGCATAGACAAAAACCTTAACAAGCTCAGAACACATTGGCTTTACTCATGGGATGAACAAGCAGCATGATTATTGTGTGCATGGTTGAGTATGATTATTTGAGAGCAGGAAGAAAAAGAGACACTCTTTTTTTCCACATATCAGCTCAAATAGGGTGTTTCAGAATCGAGAGTGGAATAAACCCACTGTGAATGAAACCGGCTGTTTATAAAGAAGTGTAACGAAAGAATAATTTATCCCTGGAAGATGATGAGAGATCAGCCATCACAATCAATTCCACACGATCAGACGGAGAGTGAATGTGAACTTTATGGCCAGGTCATCCTGATGTGTTTTGATTTAATGCAATAATGTGAGCCAAAGCATGCACCACACAGACTGAACTCTACACTTGAATGCCAAAATGAAATGTAATGGAAATAAAAAGTTCAACACAATTTACATGATGAATTAAAGGCAAAGTCTGCTTTATGGAGCTGTATCTGAACTCACCTATTTTTGTTGCGCTGTAAATGTTTTCGATAGGAAACACTGAGCCCAGGCTATACAACAGCACCTTAGCCAGCGCAGGTATTAACTGCGTCGTTGTCACCAAGACATTAACACAGTTACTCCTGTTTGAGAAAGACACAGATCGTGATTTTTTTGCTGTGTAAGATATTGCTATAGTCCTCAATGACAAAGGTTGATGATGCATGAAGAGCCGGACCTTGAGCTGATGATTGACAGGGACTTGAGCGCACTGGTCAGCCATGAGTCTGTGAGAGCCTCAACTTCTGCCCTCAGCTGGAGCCACGCCTCCCTCTTAGCCGGTCCCAGCAACCCTGAAATAGATCAAAAACAAAATGCCACATTCATAAATAGAGTATATATTACGGCATGAAACTGGGGATATTAATTGGCACAATCTGGGCACAAAAAAAAAAAAAAAACAGATCACACTGAGTACCCATAAGCCCTAATGCTGTACAGTCATTCCATTAAGTTAAATTGTGCTATTCATTATACCTATGGAATAGCGTTGTTATTTTATTGTATTAACTAAATTAACTGTATTTTATTAACTAAAATAAAGTAAGTTCAAGCTGAATTACTAAAACTGAAATAATGAATGAAATATAAAATTAAAAAAAATAAAATAAAAGCTGATATTAAATATCAATAAATACTATGATACTGTGTATAAGTAATACTAAATAAAACTGCTGTGGAGAATTAAAATCCTGTAAAAATATTTCAGCTTGTGATCAGATCTTACCTCCCACGTTGTTTTTGTAAGAACAGTACATCTCTTTGACTCTTCTGTATCGGAAAGCTAACTTCCTCATCCAGTCGACTCCGCCCCTAACACCTGTTGCTAGGCAGAGACTTGCGCTTGTTGCAGCTGCATGGAAGCCATCAGTGGCAAAACTGTAAGTACTGTTGATAATAACAATAACAATCTTGTTTTACATACAAGTAAAATACATAGTCATATTCTAGGACGTAGTTTTAGGCTTTGTTTTTGTTACAGCTGCATGAATAATGGGTGTCTTAAAAATTTTTTTTTGAAATCAAAGTTTAAATACAGCTAAATTAATCAAATCATCCAGATGATAAACTCACCTGAGGTCCTGCCCGTTATCATCAGAAGAGGCGTCATCAATGTGCACCTGGTCACACTCCTGTGAAACATCGTGGGGTTACTACTGTTAACCAGCAGGGGGCCACACAGTCACATAAACACACTCTGATTGGAAAAATAACTGAGGAAACAAGTAAGGCAGGAAGATGAGGAGAGCAGTTTGCTTACCTCTAAATCATTAAAAATAGATGTGTATCAGCAAGATTAAAGATCATCTCCTCCATTCTTAAACCAAGAGTCACAGCCAAAGGAGGGTCCTGAGAATTCAAATGTTCATTATTAGGATTTTATTACTTTACAACTATCATTGTCATCACCAATAACAAACCTATCATACTTGAAATTTTAGGCGAGTTTGAAATGGAGATGCTTTGCTGTTGTTAGGACACTCTATGTTTTTTTTATTTATTTTTTATTTTACAACATTTTAAGGCATCATAGACACTCCTGATGCAAAGTTATTCCAAAATTATGGTAAATCCATTACGTTTGGCCAAATTTTAAGACAACTTTGATTGTACTGCAGAGAAGGCAATCCCAGAATGCACTGCAACAAGCTCAACTCAGTACAACGTTTTATCTAGATGGCAAATGGAACCATAGTCTGTGTAAAGGCGACTATAACAGTAAATGATTAAATATATGCAAAGAACAAGTTAAGACTGATTATAACCTTAATATGCAAATAGAACGAACCAGTATGCAAAAATGAAGATGACATCATTGCAGAGAGTTTCATGAAAGCTGAAAATTCACTCAATGAAAGAACTAATAACATAAGAACTTTAATTTTAACCCTCATAATGCATTCAGATTTAAATACACATTAAAAGTAATAATAAAATAAATAATAATTATAGATTTTAGTATAGCAACCAGACTCTGAATGTGCCAAGACTTAATCAAAAAGATCAAAATTCGAACAAACCCTAACCAGAATGTTTTTATGAATATCAATAAAATCAGTGATCATTACATGTGCAGGTTGGATTGTGTTTAATTCTGCAGTTTTGGCTCGATATGAATACGGTATTTCAAATGCACATTTTGCTCAGTAAATAAAATGTTCCATGTTTCCATCAAATGATGACAGATACTACACTTAGTCTCAGATCATCAGATGCTCTCACCCTTCAAACTACACACCACACACACACACACCACACACAGAGAGAGTGAAAGAACGAGGGAGGGGAGGGCACCCAGCTGTAAAAATCATCATAAGTGATGGAGTTTGTTGGCTCAGAGGTGATTGGCTAAGACAGTGAACGAGAATAGAAAAGCACACACACACACACACAAAGTTAATGGCAAAACTGACAGAGATTGGAAATGATGATTCAACTGTTTGAAAATGTTTAAACTTAATCTAAGCATAAGTTAAAAAAAAATAATTGAGGCAATCTTTTTTTTCAATGAAAATAAACAATTCAAGACATACTGGCATAAAGCTGCTTTTCCCACTTTAGAACTCTGATGTTTAATAATTTCACAATCTTTGCAGTTATTAATCTATAGATCGGTGTGTGCTGGCGCTTGGGCTTGACAGCATGTGCAATGTCTCTGACGAGAGTGCTTAAGAACGAAGGGTTTTCATCGTCACAGAGCCTGCAGAAATAGCCCCAGAGCCGTGAATAGCCGCAGCTGTCTCTATGTCTCTCACCAACTGTACAAGAAATGAGGGAAGGTGTCAGAAGAAGACTGACGCTTCACACTCCTTGAGTTCGGCCGTCACAGTGCTGAATCTAACAACTCTGTTCTCATGCACTCTGCCTATGACAGAAGCGCACAGTTGTGGGAGTCATAATATTGGGGCAAGATTCAAAATTTACTATCGCATTCCGGAGATATACACACAAAAAAAATATTTTTTAAAGTTGTCAGCAAAACAAAGATTATTGGATTCCGTTTAACAAAAAAAAACGCTACTTCAAAATTATTGATTCAATGTTTAACTTTGAAGTCATTTCTTTGTAATTGTTTGTGAAATTTACTAGGAATTTCTAATGGAAAACTGTACATAGTAAAACGTACACATTATATACCGGGTAAGAAAAAAACCTCTGTGCATTTACATGCACACTAAATGTTGCTAATTTGCAGAATTGAGCTCATTATAAAAACCAAATGATATAATAAAACAGAACTGACATGACACTTAAAATTGAGGTTTTTATGTCAAACTAAATCAACATCCAACACTGATTAGGCCACCAGAACAGTGGTTAACATTACAAATAGTTTTGCTTAAACTATTTATGATATTTAATGTCAGATAAAACTATTTAAAGGTCATTTACATGACCTTACATGTTGCTCACTGTCACCACAGTTGAAGAAAGTGTTTAATATGTGTGCACAGTAGGTGTGTTTGCTCTCACCTTGCCGTACTTCTGTGCATAGGAGCCTGTGAGGAGTGAGTGAAACACAATAATCGTCTCATCCAGATCCCAAACAAACACTCTCTGTAAAAACATGCAGACCCATGTTTGATCTCAGTAAACCAACAGTGATGACACAGGGATTAGGTAGTGAAGAGTATGATTACATTAGATGAAGTGAGCATCTGCTTCAACTGTGAGCTTTGCATATATCTGTACATACCTCAAGGTCACTGTCAGGTGCTGGGGAGGGGTTGTTCTTTCTGCCCCGCCCTCTCGCCTTAGGCCCACCCCCTCGGCACGCCCGGTCCTCCATCTCCTTGATGGGCGTGGATGGGCTCTGCCCCGCTTCAAACTCACCTGTTTATGGGAAACGAGAAACATTTATGACACACATCAATGTTTTACCTTTCAGCTGAGCTGCAAAAATTCAACCTGATAATTCATATGTCCTGTAAATCAAAGAAATAAAGATAATGCTTTGCTGTTACAGTATTTCTTTTTAATCAGGGATTGTATATGTGGATCAAAAACGGCAATGTTTATGTTTGTACATTCTCATATCTGTTTTTTACTGGAAAAACAACAACAACATGTTTTATACAAGTACTGAAAGTGGGAAATGATGTTTGTGTGTCTATGCGTGTGAGCAAATTTACTGTAATGAGCTTTGCCGTACTGCAGCCAAGATAAATCACTGAGAAACGCAGCTTTAGGACCCCACTAAATTTTGGGCCTGCTGGACAAAGCCCCCAATCACCATCACTCTACTAACATAATCAACAAGTACAGTAAATTATACCTCCATGCCAAAGGCCATGAAAAGAACATTCTAACATCCATTCTAACTTTCAGCTGCATCATTTGTTGCTTTATTGGAATGATTAAGTTTAAACTACAATGGCAATTATCCAATTTTTGATGACATGCATGGTTTATTTGAAGTGAAAAGGTAAAATATAAATAAAAATGATTACAACAGATGTGAAGGGGGAGGAGAATTTATACGTGCGTCACGTTAAGTCGATAAAAGACTTCCGCATAGGATACACCTGTGTATCCTCGCTCATCACTCCTCATGAAGCCTCCTCCCTCCTCGATCCTCACCTCCTCGTGGTGTAATTAGATAATTGATATGTCCTTCAAGATGGCTGTGCTCGATCGGTTTCCGGGTCATAGGATGAAGGACGGAGGAGCGAGGAGACGAGGAGGGATATTGAGAAGCACCCTAGGTATTTTGGGGAGGTTTTAGCTCATTGTTATGCAGTTGTTAGGATGGTCCGGGTGGCTGCTGATAGTGCTTACCTGGATTCAGGTCAGCCGGTTGTCCTGTCATGATGGGGGTGGAGTCTTGCAGCTGATAGGTGGAGACTGAACTTGTGCCATCCAATGAGCTGTTAGAGGTCATGTAGGAACCGTAGGAGGAGGTGGAGTAATACTGAGCATACTGATTCTGCCCAAAAGTTGTATAGGTGGGATATTCTTGCTAGAAACAAATAAAATTAAAATAATAAATATTTATTTATTCATTCACTGATTACAAATCTGAGTCCAACCCAAACCAAAAACTATCCTTATAGTGGACAGGGTATTTTTTATTGAGATTGATGCAAGTTGTTATGTGTTAAAAATGTATGTGATGCAATAACATTAAATTTTTTGTTGAATAAAACAATGGTTTGATATCACCTTTTACATGTTTGCCTGTTGTGTTATAATATTTAAATGTTGCTGAAAAGCCTTAAATAGGCTGTTTAATGGCAAGTCTCATTGTGACAACTTACCCCATATTGGTGTGATGAGTTTGAAGCCTGCTATTTGGGCATGTTGTCACAAAAGGTTTATGTATATTCAATGAACTCTTTTTTTTTTTTTCTTGATCAGTAATGGTGGAAATAATCAACAGCTTCTTTTTGTAGCCAATTTACAGTAAATCTGCCCTAAGAAACAAACATTGGAGTGTGACAACTAGCCCCGCTTCCCTCTATAATTCAGGTGAAATCTGGAAAGAATATAGATTTAATGCTCTTAAATGGATGAATAAAAAATAGAGAGGGAGTTTATCAGGGGAGTAATAAAGAGAAAAAAAAGATAAATGGGACTGGAGCGTACAGATTTCTGGCCCATCCACACAGAGCTTTTTATCACTCCCTGACTTCTCTTGTATCTTTGAGAGAGTTTTACATGCGCGGAGACAGACGGATCTTTTACAGGAGATGACTCTAAAACTGTCATTGACTCACTCGCTCAAGAACATGAGCGCTGCAGAAAAATGCACTCGGCGAGAAAGCTCCACTACTGCTTTCACTCTCTCATTTCATCCTAATTCCGCTTACTCCTTCATTTCAACCATCACCAGAACCTCACTTTGTTTACACAGCTAAACTCATCAGTGGGAGTCTAAGTGTAGTTGGGTTCTTTTCTTTGGCAGCACTTTTAATCATAAAAGTTTAAGGAAACATTAAGTCCTAAAAGCATAAATGCTCTTAGATGAAGGATGGTGATCTGTTCTCTGAGGCTTGGGTTGTTTTAAAAAGACTGTCAGTCCTTTTCTGAGTTCTGACGTTATTGGTGCATGTGTGTGTTCATCTGTGCACGCGTGACTGTACCTGTTGTGTGGTGAAGTTGCCTGGATTGGAGTTGTTGGATGTGTAGAGACCAGGAGAGGTTGTGAAACCTGACCCTGCTGATGGAGAGAAAAGCCAGTGTTTGCCAACGAAAATACTAGGCTTGATTACCATCATAATGTTCAAAACCTGTACGCTGTTATTATTTTTAGTTTTTTAGTTTTTCATAAAAAGTCTTCAGAAGTTTTAGTTTTGTGTAAGAAACAGGCAGAAATATAAGACATTTTTCACCGGTAATTCTTTTATTATTATTTATACTCTATTTTAGTTGTTCTTAATATTCTGAATTAGCTTTTGTTATATGGTGTTGTTATTTTTATAATTTTTTGTTCTTTTTAAATTGTATTATTTGGGCGTAATTTATTTTTATTTCAGTTTGAATTTTTATCTAATTCCAGTTAATAATTTAAGTGCTGCAATTTAAACTTATTTAGTTTATATAGTTTAAAAGGCAAAATTCCACATTTTTATTAAGTTTAAGTTCTCTAATATTTTTTTAAAGCTTTATTTCTATTAACAAAATGTTTAAATAGTTTTAGTCAGCGATAATCTCATCCAGAATTCAAAATAATGTTGCATTTAGTCACATTTGTTAGAGCCAATCAAACGGCATCAAATCTGAACTAGATTTAATCATATCTTTTCAAAAGATGTTGAATATAGTGCTTATGTCAAATGGACTACTATGGCGTTTTTTCAGATCCTGGTCACTATGAAGGGTCATTTTATGGAAGAGCTGCATAACAACTCTCCAAAACATTTACATTTATGTGCCTTAAGTTAATAATTAATGTATATGTATTATATTGACAATATTTTTAAATGTGTAGGTGAACTGCTCCTTTAACTACATCATTTTCAGTAATAGTCAGATCTCACAAGTGATTGTTATTTTTGTTGCATAACAGCATCTTCTACTGTGTCCTGATTTCACTTTATTTACCATTTTATAAAACTCAATCAGCATTTGAAGCCACGCAGTATAATTAACATAGTTAAAGACTCTTATACTTGGTTGCATGAACATACTCACCTGGCATCTGATAGGGTGAGTAGGCTGTCTGTCCGGGCTGAGGGGTGGTAAATCCAGGGCTATAGCTGAGCCCTGATTGGAGGGTTGATTGGGTTTGTGTCAGCCCTCCTTCCGTCTTTATGCCTGGCAACATCACCCCCAAATCTGTAGCTCAAGATCAAGAGAATGGACATGTCAATCAAATTGGACTAATACTAAAAGGATCTTTCACATGAATCGTATATCCTATTATAAATAATAGATTCCATTATCATCATCACACGTAAATATGTCATCCATAAGCATGTGAACAAAAGTAAAGAACCTACCATAGGTGGAGAGACCGTAGGGTGGAGTAGTTTGAGAGTACGGCGTGTAAACTGTCGACTGCTGCATGCTAGTGAACTGTGATTGGCCTGTGTAGGCCGACATGGGAGGAGCCACGGGGGTAGTCAGGATATGGGGGTAAGGCCTACCAATCAAAAACAAAATCAAAACATTCAGCTTTCATTTGATTAGATCAAGGGTCAGCAGCCTTTTTGACAACAAGTGCCATTGCTAATTTGTCTGGTTCATCACGGTGTTGACCCCAGTGAAGATGGTTAGATGTTTTTGCATGTGTCTTACTTTGAGGGATAGAGAGGAGGTGAATACTGGTGAGCCGGCCGAGGGCTGAATCCACTGCTGCTTATAACTACACAAATAACAAAAGAAGAAAAATTAAGAAATCAGCTAGACCGACTGTATTTTTATGGCCAATGGTTCGTGCAAGCTCACACACACACACACACACACACACTTTACTGGGATGTATCAGCAGTCAGTACTGCATGTCAGTTGTCATTGGACTGAATGTGTAATTTATTACATATCACAACCATAAAATAAAATGTGTGCTGGACTTCTTCCATTAGAATAAATTTTTCCAAGAGCCTACAATTTATATCCACACACACACACGCAGCTCACAGTTTTGATTGACAGCTCACAGTCTTTCTCACCAGCTGGATTCAATTTAAGAAATCACAGAAAAAAAAACCCAACAGGAACTTTTCTCTCAAAAATCCTTCCTTCTACATCAAAGAATGTCCTCGTTTCCTCCTCCTGCCTTCCCTCTCTTCCTCTTCTCCTTGAGATGCAAAATCAAAAACAAATTTTGGCATTTGCTTGTCATAATTCCCTTCCTGAGCTGAAACATTTCCCAGTCCAACTCATTTCTTAATCAGTATTTCTCTCTTATTCTTCAATAACATTTCTAAAATAAATGTATATACATACGTAGTCTCTGAAAACAAGCCTTTATAGACAAAAGATTATCTATCTATCTATCTATCTATCTATCTATATATATATATATATATATATATATATATATGTGTGTGTGTGTGTGTGTGTGTGTGTGTGTGTGTTCAGCTCTGACATACCTAATTAATCTTGCTTAATGATACCTTTTTTACTGGAAAATAAGGCAAGGATACAAGTTTTTGCAGTGCATATAAAAGAACATTCTGTTGTCTTGTCTATAGAGACATCACACTGTCCGCTCAAGCAAGAGCCTCAACCTTCTCTGCAGGGGAGCTAAAGGGACAGAGGGTTTCTCAGTCTCTGAGTGTGTGTGAGCACATTGATCTAAATAAAGAGTTTGTGGCTCTGATGACGTTCGCTCAAGGGCAGTACAGAGATTTAGGGCTCAGAGCTTTCAGCAAGTTCCCAAGCGGGATTGCAACAGGCATACTGAATGCAGCGCATGTGAGTGTGTGTGTATGTGGATGTCTTACCTGACCCAGTGTAAGTGTCCAACCCAGTGTCTCCCGCCGAGCTCACAGCTTCACTGCTGTTCAGAGGCTCAGACTTAACTTAAAGAGAGAGACCAAGAAATATATAAGGCACCCTGTCAGCTGTCAATCTCCTCTCAAACCTCTCAAAATCAAACAAACTCTGAAGCAAAAACGCCAAATCACTGCACCCAAACACTCACACATGTGCTATCTTATATGTCACTCCACAAACACATGCAGTATACCATCATTCTTCATACTTGGGGCAGTGGGCGGGGTACTGCAGCCCAGCAGCCAATCAGCCGTGTTTAGAATTGTCATGTTCTCTCCTGGGGGCGGAGTCAGATGTATAGTGGACTGTATTACCCATTCATTCTTTAATATTATGAATTTAGCACATACAGCTAAACCCAAAACTATATGGACACTTACATCACACTCAAAAACACAAAATGTCACTAGATTGCATTTATTGCATTGACTTTTTATATTAAAATAAATACATATAATACATAAATAGTTCAAATTTAAAATAATATAAGTTATATTTATATCACATTACTATAAAATAATTGTGAATAAATATTTAAAATATTTTCCAAACTTTTCAAGCAAAGCTATGTGGCATTTGTTTGTTTGTTTTATCATTTAAAACCTATGATAGCTAAAGTGTACAAAATGAAAACAAAAATAACTTTTTGAAGAAAAAAAAAAAGTTGGTTAACCTGATGACCCACACCTTTGGTTACTCTGTTGGGAAACCTATCTAGTGATTTCTTACATGTACTAAAAATGAGAAGTTGATTAAAACGAATTGCAGATGAAATGGTTCCCGAAGAAGACGTTAGTTCTGAGAAAACAGCATGAAAGGTTTACAAATCTCAGATGATATTTTGTTATCTAATGCATGTAAATATATATATTTAAGTGTGACTAAAGTGTCCAGACAATCCATTTTGTGGCCACTGTAAAATAGAAAAATTCCCCATTCCATATTTTAAAGAAAGCTATTGGATAGTAACTGATAACATTTTATAAATAGTAAAGAATATAATAATTAGTGAAAAGTTGATAAATTCCTATAGAATTCCATTCTAATTAAATTTGCTTTCATTAAAACAAACATTTATTAATAGTACAGCCATCGTTCTATAATAAAAAATGACATCATATAAATCATATTAGGTTTCTAAAACCATATTCTGCCATGCTGATTTTATGATAGCTCTTTCAAAGAAAGAAAAAAACATTGTGAATCAGTGTGTGTGTTTGTAAGGGAAAGAATGAAAGTCCTCTAAAGTAAGATGAATGAGGCTTCATTGGCAGTGGGATTCATGTTGGGATATATGTGTGTGTGTGTGTGTGTGTGTGGGTGGCTGTGTGGGCGGCTAGCATGTGTGTGAGTGTGTGTGTGTGCATGGAGGGATTCAGTCTAGGCTGTGAGCTGATGAGGTAGACAGAGGAGAATGTTGAATATGTCGTTGTTTTGGCAGAAGCACAATCCCAGTGTGTGTGTGAATATGTGTGTGTATGTCAAGCTGTTAAAATCATTAGCTGAGCTCTAATCTAAATGATTTACTGAGTTCTGCTCCTTTTACTCTCCCAGTCTTTTGCTATTGTTTTATTCCGGCTATATGTCAAAAACAGATGAGCTCACACACAACACACACACACTCTCTCCAGGGTCCCTAAACTTTACCTCTCTTGTGTACCACACAGACATAGCCATACATCAAACACTCACTTTCTAGAGTGTTGAGAGTCTATTTAGCCATGTGTATGTTTGCCTAATGTTCTCTCTTAAAACGTTTGTTCAGCGTTTTCCTCAAGGAGAGAAAAGCGAGCGAGCGCGTGTTGACATCAGAGAGAAAATGAGAGTTTAAACGCAGGAAATAGCTTTCTGTGGACCAGGCTCTTGCTGAAACATGCACGGAGAAGTGCTGGGAAATGTTTCAGCACAAAGACGCTTGTATACATACACGCTTTCTTCTGTTTAAATTAGGCCTGTTTGCAGCATCTGACCTTTGAGGTTAGTGTGAACTCAGAGCATCTCGGCACACGACATTGCCACTAATCCACCAAACCCGCTCTGGATGGTACCAAAACCACCAGAACAAGAGACACTTTATCCTTGCAATCTGAACATCACACAACAGGACTGAACCCTGCTTTCAATTACATCAAGAAAATCCAGAGCGAAGATCATGGAGTGTTCATTGCTAAAGCTGATTTCCTATACTCAAGGCAATGCTTTGGATGAAAGGGACTATTTGTCAGCTAATATGTTGCTCGCTCACTCATTTGCACTTGTAATTGCTAGCTTGCTTGCTCTTTGATTTGTCATTCTCTCATACCTCCGGTTCCATTGGTTGTGATGTTGTTGCTGAGGATGTTTTTGTCCAGTTTGGACGTGCTGTCACTGCCACTGTTAACAGAGTGCTGGGGGTCTGTTAGATCCTGCATCTCCAAAGCCCTGTGATGACAAATATAACTGTTTAATACATTTACACTACCATTCAAAAGTTAGGGGTTGGTAAAAAATTCTTGATGTTTGAAAACAGTCTCTTATGCTCATCAATGCTGCATTTATTTGATCACAAACAAAATAAGTAATATAGTGAAATATTTCTACAATTTAAAAATAGCTGTTTTTTTCTTTTAATATATTTTAAAATGTACTTTATTTATTTAATGGCAAAGCTGAATCTTTAATGCATCCTTTCTAAATACAATATTAATTTATAAAAAAACATAATAATCATACTGACCCCAAAATGACTAATGGCTGATAATATGATAATGTCTCACACCATATGCTAAAGAAAACGTCCCAACTTGTGCATCTTTTAAGAGTTTTTACCTCAAAATGCTGGAAAGCAGTTTATCTAGGTCATGTTTACTTAGAATCTAGTTTTCTTTTCCTCAATTCTACAGACTAAGCCCTCCACATGAAAATATGAGGAACAAAATCACAAAGTATCTTCATGTTATTACGTTAAACAGCCTGCATTGTGTAACATTAATATGAATCAAAAACTGCCTAATATTCTCAGCATGCAGTAAGAATTATAATTATTTTTATTTTTTTACATGTAATGTTAATTAAATATTTTTTATATGCATTATTGTTATATGAAGTAAATATATTTTGTTTCAATTCATACAAATATGGCAAATAATGAGTTTTTATCCAACAGGATTTTAGGTCAAAAGTGTGCATATGGTTTCTTTAAATTCACTTAATTAGTCCCTGAAGTGTGTTAAATTATTATTTTCAAGTACAAATATTCCATGCAAAATTACACTTTTATCCAAAGGACAAATGCATAAAGACAGCTCTTATAATAATGTAATGCCAAATGGGAACAGAATTGCTCCTTGTTGCTCTCTGTTTATAGCATGAACATCTGCATGAGATTTCTGAATGCATCTCAAAGTACACAGTGCTTTAACACATGTTTTATCCAGGTGAAGCTGTCTGCTTTACACCCACTCACTCACACACAATGACTTTAACATCCCTCTTTCTTTATCTCTCCCCTGTCTTTATGTGTACAATATTACATACTCCCACCGTCCACTGTCTTTGGCACTCATAAGTAATACCCTAAATGTATTCCCGGGGAGAATATGTGCGTTCACTTTACCTGTTGTCTACTGGGTCTGGAGCATGGGAATCAGTGGTAGATTTCTTCACCTGTATAAAAGACCAGAAGAGACAGTTGATGTATTAGTTTCTCATTCAGTGCATGAAGAAAACATTGCGCTGCCAGTCTGGAGGGAATTTCCAGCTACTTGACTCAATGTGATGACCTCACTGTCCATGACTGATGACTGTTTTTAACACTGATGCACTAAATCAGCATATTAAAATTATTTCTGAAAAATCATAGTTGAACTGAAGACTGTAATAGCTGCTGAAAAGCTTTACCAACGAAGGAAAAAAATACATTTTAAAATACATATATGAAAAGATGATGAAAGCCTCAACTACTAATATATATTGTTGTTAATCCGAATCGCTATGCGAATGTACCTTATTCAGCACATTATTTTAAGTTACATAAATCTCTCTCTCTCTCTCTCTCTCTCTAATACACACACAATACATTCTTTCCCATTCTACCAGTTTATCTTGGTTCTTACTCTCTGTCATGCTCAATATTACTCAATACTGAGTTGTTAAAACCATGACTGCCACTTTCCTCTTTGAAATGTCCTTATGATCAACTCTCTTCAAATCTACTCAGTTTCTTTCTATCTTTCTTTCTTACTGTCAAGGTCACCAGTCAAAACAGTGCATTATTCCTTAATACAGAAACTTAAATTCACTAATATTTCTCCTGTTTTACACTTGAATATGTATATGAATATTTAAACATAATGTACCGTAAAACAAAAGGAAGGATCAAAGAGTGCTACAAGTCTATAAATTTCTCGCAATCAATTGACATGGTTCACCCCTCCCAAAGCTGCTCACAGTCATCTGGGTCTTAATTGAAAACACACATGCAGACCTGTGAGCACACATGCACATATACATGTGTGTGTCAGATGTAGCGTGTGCTTTTGGGGAGAATGTTTGGAGTGTGCAACCAGCCACACATGTTCACACACACACATACACTGCCATTGATAAGTCTGAGGTCAATAAGACGTTTCGAAGTTTCTGAAAGAAGTCTCTGCTGCATTTCAAGACTGCATTTATTTGATCAAAAATACATTAAAACAGTAATACTGTGGAATATCATTATTTTAAAATGACTTCAAATTCTATTTGAATATTTTAAAATGAAATTTATTCATGTGATGGTGATGACTCCAGTCTGCAGTGTCACATGATCATAGACAAATCATTTTAATATAGGATTTGCTGCTCAAGAAACAATTTTTTTATTATCAATGTTGAAAACAGTTTGGTGGAACCATTAATGCTGTTTTTCAGTATTGATTTTCATGATGAAATATTGTCACTTTTGATCAATTTAATGCATCCTTGCTGTATAAAAGTAAACTTTCTTAAAAAAACAAAAAACAAAAAATCATATTGCTTAGCGTATACGCCGTACAAATGAGATTCAACAGATGCCCATGCAGGTTCCTCTCAGAAAAGTACCTGCAGTTTAGGCTCATCTTTTTGGTTTTGTGTTTTGATTTGTGCTGAGTACAAATCCACCCATTATAGTCTCCTCAAATTAGCCTGACGCATCCAGGGACAGAAGGTGATCGGTCGATCATACGGTGCTCTAAGCCTACTGTGAATCTCTCTCTGACTGTAACTACTTCCTTGTCCAGCTGCATCTGTGCTCTTAGAGCAGTTAATAGCACGTTTGAGAGAAGCCCAGCAGGATCCAGCTCTCAATGAGGCCTGCTGGTGAACACTCATCTAAGACTGTTTAACTGTACACCGTTTATAGATTTATGAAGTGAAATTAGTAATTCTTTGGCAGGCGGTTCAAAAAGCAACTACCAAAAGGTCACCCTGCTGAAAAAAGCACGCCTAAGCTGGTTTAATGGTCTTGACTGGTTTAAGCTGGTCTCATAGGACTCAAAGATAAAGATTTCTTTTCTCTTGACCAGCTCATTTTTATTTGATACTGAAAAGAGTTTCAATGGCCTTACCACAAAAGAATGAGACAGACAGACAGACAGACAGACAGATATAGATAGATAGAGATTACATTTTTTTATTTACAAAAAAAAAAAAAAAAATGCAATTGAAATTATACAGGTATAACAATTATTCATATACACATCTTTTGCCAGAAATTATGGTATACGTTGCAAAACATTACTGTGTTGAGCTGGTTGAAGATGGTCTCCCATCCTAACCAGGTGAAATGTTGCCAAGATTCCTCTAAAACAGACCAGCATGACTAGGCTGAGAGACCACCTAAGACAAGGTGCTTACATGTAAACTTTGTAATTAATTGTGAAATTAAGCAATTTCTGAGTGAAAATCGTTTCCACACTTTTCCACAATTCATAAATGTATCCAAAAGATTGAATAAACAATCATGCAAGGGTGTTTCTGCTTAATTCTATTCTATATGCAGATTCCAGACCTGCTTACAGGCACAGAGGCTTCACACACATACACACACCAACACACAGAAAACAATCTCCCTTTTCTTGTGTTTTTTTGTGCTTTCAGTATTATGGTTATCAGCGCTGTAACTTAATACTCTTCCTTTCATGTAAAATACATTGTTACCTGTGCCCCCCCCCCCCCCCCCCCCCCCCCGCCCGTCCACCCACCAATACACACGCACATTTCAGCATATGCCCCTGGGAGGTGTAAGATTATCTGATGTGTCCCCTCCCTGAAACGCTCTTCTCTAAAGGTAGGGGAAGGCAACAAAGAGAGGAAGAGAGAAGAAGAAAAAGGAAATAAAAAAGGACAGAGTGTGTGACAGGGCAAAGAGCTGTACTGTGTGTAATATGCACACAAACACGACATGCATGTTTTTAAGGGTATTCCAATCAGAAGTAGTTGTGCTGTAATATGCTGTTATATTTCCTGAAAACATTCAAACTCCCTACGGACACTGAAAATAAGAAATAGAAACTAACATTAGAACAAGCGCACACATCTGTTCCTCTGGACCAGTCCATTCAACATCCTTGTTCTCAATCAGAAACTAATAAATTCATGCCAACAAGATTTTAAATAATTTATGTAAATACTGACAAAATGTAATATGGTAGTGCATGCAATAAAATGTCCACTCTCTATATAATTTATATATAGCATGTGCACATACAGTATATTTATTTGGTACAATCCATCCACAAGAATTGCTGATTCTCTTACACATTATTTTTATATCTTAGCAATGGTTCCCTTAGTAATGGTTATTATTTAAAATAATAATATACAATATGCATACAAAATAAGATATAATAATATAACATATTTCAAATAAGATATTCCAAGATATACCATCAGTAAAATAGCTTTTCATTGTAAAAAAAAATCAAATAAATAAATATATAATATTAATTTAAATTGTAAACAAAAAACATGTTGACATGACCAGCCAAATACTACTAGCTTTATGTCAGCGACCTCCTGTTAGTTAATATTTTCAGTTAACATATTAAAGTGAATAAAAAACGACTTAATACAAACAAAGCATTTCTGCAATGTCATTAGTAAATGCACATTTTTTACATGATGCTACTAACATGATTGCCTCCATTAGATGCTAGTATCGGTTTAAAACGGTCAATTCAGGAAGCAAAATATAAAACACAGTCATAGTCAGTCATACAGCAGCGTTCTGGAACAAATATGTTTTTGATCAGTCAGATCCACTAAAATGACCAGTTAAAGCAGCAGCCCATATGTTGGACTGCTTCGGTTGCATGTCAACCTGGTGTATGAGATTTAAATGGTATATATCGCCAGGGGAAGGGGGTCAGAGGGAAACTGGACACCAGGCCAAGCCCTATAGATAGACACACCTTCGCAGCTTTGAATGAGTGTATATGTGTGTGTGTATGATCTAGTGTGTAACTACGTGAGAGACGCTGTCTTTCTCTTCAACTGTCTCACTGATTCATGTATCTTAGTACAGCAACCAGAGTGTTTACACACACATACAAGTTTCTCTAGGTGCGCACTGGAGTGTGTGTGTATCATCTTAAGAAAAGATCTGAAACTTATAAATATATAAAAAAGCACTCTTGCATCAAAGTGCTCCCTTCCCCTCTGATTGCAGCAGAAAAAAAATGCTGCTTAATTATTCATGAGTTCTTGTGCTTGTGTCAGCTTTTCGTTAATTATTTAAATTAATCTCATTAACGAAAGGCCAGGTTTCAGGAGCATTTAATTAAATGATGAATTGCTTCCCAGATGTCGATGTGCTTGTTAAATAATGTGCTCAGGCTGGACCCGAAGCTGTCAGATAGACTCAACCCAAAACTGCACACAAGAACCATCATAGTGCACATTAGTGCCATTGTACTCCCCAACTTAATGCAGATTTTAAGATCACCAGGAGAACCGTCAGATAATCTCTGTTTATTAATCAATGACTCCGCATGACTGTAAAAACATTGTCTACACCCAGCTTTAGGAATGAATACAGTCTGCTCGAACCTGCAGCTTGTTTTGACAGCTTGTACTGATTCAAACGTGACTGGATACAATTTAGTCTCATCAAACTCAACGTCAGTACTTAAATACCTAACATTTGTATTAAACACAAGATCTAGAAGGATCTTAAAGAAAATTTGACACTTATGCACTTACATTTGAAGTATATAACTTCCAACGAATGTCCTATAGACTTTGAATGTATGCTGTCAACACATTTGTTTTCTTATTTGAATATTTTAAAATCTAATTTATTCCTGTGATGGCAATGCAGAATTTTCAGCATCCATTACTACAGTCTTCAGTGTCACATGATCCATCAGAAATCATTCAAATATGCTCATTTTGTGCTCGAGAAACATATTATAGTATTATCAGTTGTGCTGCTCAATATTTTAGTGGATACCATAATACATTTTTTTTTCAGGAAAAAAATTTCACTTATTTTGTGACATTATAAGTCTTCAGTGTTACTTGTAATCAACTAAGTGGTTGTTTGTAGGGATGCTCCGATGCGCCTTTTTCACCTCCGATACCGATTCCAATACCAAGGGTTCAGTATTGGCCGATACCGATCCGATACCAGTGAAGGTTTTTTATTTTTATTTAAATAAATGTAGAATTTATATATCTCTGAGTATGGAACTGATATTCATTCTTTCACGATCTACTAAATACAGACTACTTCATAATAATGTAAAATAAACAATAAATATGAAATATGTATATTTATAATATATGACAAAAATATATGCTAAACTAGTTTATCAGATAATTCAGCAGCAAAAGTTATTCTAGAAAAATCAGTGAACAATAATTTTAGAAATCAAAACATTTATTGAAAAAAATATATTTTGTGGGGAACAAATAAAAGTGTTGCAATAAATATGTTAAAATGTTACCCATGCTATTTGTATTATAAAATCAATTAATGAAAAACATTCATGAATGTATTTATATATAAGTATATACTATCAAATTAAAATACATTTCTTTAGCATATTGTTTAATAACGCAACAACATATGATAGATTCGATAGGGCAAAACAAATACAGTGCATGAAGCGTTTACAATATGCGCATCTGGTGTGCAGAATGATGGGCTTGAAGCAACACGGAGTCACAGCACACAACGCTTTGCATTAAAAAGTGCAAAGCACAAAGGGGAGAGAAACTGATGCGTATTGTACTATATCTGTGAAACAGTTATTGAGCCTTTTCTTATAACGGTTTTAAATTTCAGTTACTGTGTGCATTAAAAACAATTTATAGTCTTTTCTACACCTTTGTGTTGTTCTCATCGACACCCGGTAGCAAATAACAAAACAACATTAAACTCCAGCAAGAAGATAAAGTCATTTTTGCAAAATCATAGACATTTATTTCAAATTCAATTATGATAATGGCAATACAGAATGATCTTGGAGAGAGCTCTAGCGAGCTGACTGTCGTAAACGAATGCGACCGGGTTTAAAGAATGAATGAATGACTGACAGCCACAGCGGAGAAATGCTGAACCACTGATGGACTATTCTGATGATGTCTTTCATATTTTCCAGACTTTGAAAATGTAATTTACTTGGCAGTTAATGGGACGGTCACAAGCCTCCCGGTTTTCTTCTAAAATATCTTAAATTATGTTCTGAAGACAAACTAAGCTTTTACGGGTTTGGAACAACATGGGGCTAATTGATTAATGACAAAAATGTAACCCCTTAAACTATCGTATGGCTTAAGAAGTAACAGAATAATGTGCACAATCTTGGATAGCAGCTGAGTGCAAGCTAGATTAAATTAATACGTTTTAAATATGGTCATTTTTCTTACAAAAACTCATCGATTCGCTACAGGAGGCCTTTGTTCACCACCCGGAGCCATGTGAGACACATTTTTTTTTAATGGAAGGGGGATTTTTATTTCACGTCTTTTGGACTGATGCATGGCAGCACCCACTGATCGCCATGAAACAGCTCGAAAGATCAAAGACAATTTTTTATATAACTCCGACTGGATTCGTCTGAAATAAAAAAGTCATATACACCTAGGATGACTTGTGAGAAGGGTGAGAAATTTATGGGCTAATTTTCATTTTTGGTTGAACTCACTTTAAGGCTGCTAACTCAAGTGATTTACAGTGCAAAAGACAAGCAACAGGTGTAAATAACCAATAACCATCAGGATGATAACAAGTTTACAGGAAAAAATCTATAACAAGCCTTTTTTACGTCAGGGAGACACCAAATTTCAGTTCATATATGTATTTTAGCTGCTACTTCTTCCAGTTTGTTTTGACGTTAAACACAGGGTACTTGTTTTGCTATAAAGCAAGTCCTACTTCTTTTCACAGTACATAAGATTCATAAATATTACTGCATCAGTTCAGCAGCCTTCAACAGACTCACGACCTGTACTCTTCATTATTTGTGGTCATTTGCTGATTAGACTTAAATTGGGGGGTGTAAATATGTGAACGTGAAGTGGTGCTCTCTGTTCTCCTCTCCCTGCCTCGTCCCCTCTTCCTCCCTCTCTGTAGGTGTGTGTGTGAGTGTGTGTAACCTGAGTCCTCTCTCTCTGTCTGTGGTCTCTGCTCTGGGGCTCTGGGGCACAGACTGCACCAGAGGAAAAGGCTGTAGCTACACCCCCTTTTCATTTTACTCCTCTGCTATTTTCTTCCAGAACCAAAAGCATTGATCCCTTGAGTCACAAAATACCCCCCTCCACCCACACCTCAATCTCCCTCTTCCTCTCCTTCCATTACCCCAAACACCCCCAGATCGTTGGATTATGGATGCCTGTCTGTCTTTTACAGAGCGCTCATGTACGCATATGAAAAGCACAAACAAGAGATATTGTAACACATATTCAAGCCTGTTTTCCACAAAAGAAAATGATCAGAGTGTCTCCCAAGAACACAAATGCACTGAAAACGTGTGTTTTACTGTCAGTGTGCATGCGTATGTGACACTGCTCAGTCTCGTAGTGGCCATATGGCTACTGTGCTCGACACTTCAGCTCACATCTGTTGTGTATTAAAGACCTAGCACTACTCAGTACACACCTGGGTGGGCTTTCCACACACACACTCATTCATGCACACAAACATGCTCACACTTCAAACCGCACGATCAAACTTTACAATTATCACATAGTATAGACCAGCATTTCCCACACATTTTTGCCTTAGATACTGGGATACAGCAACACTAAACCAGACATGTGTTCCTCAACTGATACTTTACTGGAAATCATTCAGCATTATCATTCATTTTACTTTTTTGTGGGGCAACATTGAAGAAACTTTCTCAAGAAACAAATTCAATGCCAGTACTTGAATACCTAACATCTGTATTGAAACAAAAGAAACATACAAACATCCTAAAGATATGTATATACACACATACAACAACTGCCCCTGTCAATTTGTAAAAGGGACACGTCATGTTTAAAGTTTGGTGTAAAAACAGAGTAAAAACAGTAATATTGTGAAATATTTTTACAGTTAAGGAAACTGTTTCAGTCTTCAGTGTCACGTGATATTTCAGAAAGCATTCAAATATGCTGCTCAAGAAACATTTTTATTATTATCCATGATGAAAATCATGATGGATCCTTTGATGAATAGAAAGATTCTTGACAAACACCAAACAGTTCATGTATTGAGGAATTATATCCAATCAAGTAATTTACAATATAAAATAATCAGTAAAATCAAATAAATGATACTATGAAGTTAGTTCTCTTTCTTGAAATTGATTGACCAAGGAACATTCAAAGAGTTCTTGATACAGTAAATATTATAATACTATCTTATTTTTCATTGTGGAAGTAAGCTATTTCCTGCGAATGAAAAAGACTTTCGATTCATTAACTATAATTAAATAACTAGAAGAATAACATTGCAATAAATGGTAAAACTATTTGCGCTACAAATCATTGTGTTTATCAGTAGAAGCCTTGCATATTCAAGTTACAAATGGTAATGCTTGCTCTTTCATAAATAATAAGGATAGGTTTAACAAAGTAAAGCCAGTATCTTCCTAAGAACCTCCTGGGATACACACAAATGTGGTTGAGAAGCACTGGTACAGAGAATCAGTCGGATCGTATTTTATCTACACATTTCCAAATATACAACACATATAGAGTCTTTAAAGGATACCGCGCAATACACTGGCCTGTTCTGAATTAGTGGAGTGATAAATTCAATACACAGAAGAAAAAAGAAGATAATCTTCTAAGACAGATAAAGCCATAATGTTGTAAAACACATCTGAAAAGTGTGAGTTGTATGTCACTTACACTCTGTTCATTCAGCCCCTGTGTATTCTCCATCAGATGAACTTCCAGTCCCCTTGACTACAGTCCAGACACCTGCAAATAAAGGATGCTTTAAAATCGCCATAAACACAATACAACGGTAGGCATCCCCCTCTCTCTCTCTCTTTGTGCCTGTGGGTATATGTGTGTAGGAGGGGAAGGAAGAAGTCTGGTAACTTCACCGTATCATAGCCAGCTAGGCTGAAGTAAATATAATTTACAGAAGTAAACATTAAACAATGGATTGAGAGAAATGTAATCAATGTAACACACACACAAATGCACTCAGTACACACAAAAATCCAAGCTGTCACGGTGGTCACGGTGATGCTAGCATGGCAGTAGTCACTAAAAACACCTTACCATGATTTTGAGTCCCCCAGTGAAGCCCCTTCCATCCCATCCCACCCTCCTCTTTCTCTCTTCTCATCCTTCCCCTGTCATCTAAAAGCTTGATACTTCTGTAAACTACTTTGAAACCTCCTGAGGCCTCAGTAATGAAAAGCATTTTTATTCAAAAACTCCTTGAAAGCTCCGGGATAAGGAGAATGGGTTAATTTTCTGTCCTGTTTGCGATCTGCTGTATTTTTAACATTAAACTTTTGTTTGGGTGTGAGAGAACAGGTTTAGCCAACCTATTGGAAATTCAATTTGTTTACATATATCCAGAACAACAAACAGTCAAAAAAATAACAAAAAATGAAAAAATGTTGTATGGAAAAGAGCAGCTCCTAATTTTATTTTAAGTTTTGGGGAACAAAGTGGACCACGAGTATGCAATGAATTTTCATTTTAAAGTAAATTAATTGAAAAAAGGAGCAACTCAACAATTTTAATATTTCTGTCAAATCAATTTAGACAAACACCTGTTTCTATCTTCAGTGAAACAATTTTTGACTTTGCTCAAAAAATTGAAGGGTCCATTTGAATGGTCATGATGCTTCTGTTTGGGAATATGTTTTAGTTTATGGTAGTCTATATTGATTACAAGGACCTGTACTAAGAACAATGCATGTAAATGGGAAGTCCCCACAAGCACATGCTCTTCCTTGGGTGTGTGTGTGTGTGTGAGAGAGAGTAGAAGGGAGAGAAAGAGAGTTGAAGGGCACAGTTTGAAGAGCAGATCATTTGAATTTTTCATTTGCTTGGTGAAGCTGTGTTCTGAAATTCTAGCCTTTAATGCTCAGGCGGGGAATGAGCTGAGCAGCATTGATTTTTACTGTTATCACTCAGTGCCCTCTGAGCCTACTGTCCTCACACACTCTCTCTTTCTCTCACACACACACACAATGAACAGACGGACAGCAGAAGACACATTAGGCTACACTAACCATGTAATGGGTAGGAGCTGAAATTGATGTCCCTTCTGTCAACACACGCGTTTTCAAATCAAAAGCCACTGATATGCAACAACTGTCCCTGACCCAAAAATTTGATTAAGTCACAGAAGGAAAACAATATATAAGGAAACATTCTGGGGATTGTAAATTAGAGAAGATCACTACTTCTCAAAAAAAGCATAGCGCGCTTTAACGTTATTGTAAAGCAAGCGCGCGCGATTCGACACAGCCGCGGCACGAGCGCAACGCACATGAAAGCCGAATGCGCCAAAGCTTTCATTTTCCTCCCTTTAAATCATCAGCGCTCACTCCATTGTCAAAACACCCCGTCTATTAATAAATAAACAAGCTGGACCGGTAACAAAGATTTTGCCTAAGGGAATATTTTGTTTTATTAATGTATGACGTGTAGATTTGTTATATTTCATTATTACAACCGATTTCACTATTTAATTTATATAGACAGGCCTTAATGTTTAATATCATAGACTAAAAGTTTTCTCCTCCACTATGCGAGAAATTTTTAACTTCCAAAAGGTTCCAGTTTTAATTCTTCTGAAACCATCCAGTCTGTGTGTAATTCCAAAGAAGCACAGCTCAACTCAAGAACTGAAACATGTTATTGATACTTCAGATGCCACAAGAAACCATTTAAGAACCTTATTTTTCAACAGTGTAGCCTACTTACTGGCAAACGTATTCACTGTTACTTCTTTTAGCCTACTGTTTACTAGCTTTAATAAAGAGTTGTTGTTGTCGTAAACCGCTGTGAAATATAAAATGGCATCCAAGTGCAAAGATCTTAAAAACACATTTTTAACCATTCAGGGTTTGATGTTACATCCAAATCACCATGGGTGGTTATTTGACCCTTACCCAATATGGCTGGCGAAAGCAGTAATCCACCAAGACACATTTACAGATGTGCAACTATTAAAATAATTCTTGTTTTAAACTTAGAAACACTTTTTTAGCGATTTAATAATTAATCTAATAAAAAAGAAACGTGTATGTGATCAAAACAAATGCTATTATTAGATTTCATCAAGAGACTCGACAAAACACTACAAAAAAGGTAGTAGGTAAAATGATGCCCTATCTTTTAAATCCTAAACTGTACCTTGTAAATCCGTCAATCAAAGTGTCCTGTAATTTTTTTAAATAGATGTAAAACAGTCTCGAGTTTTTCCCCAAAGCCTGAGGCCTGGATATGGCCAAATAGGAGGTCACTGGTGTTTCTTATGTAATTGTTGGCCAGTAGCCTACACTCCATCTTATTACCAGCCACCAGAGCGACCTGTTTGTTTTGAATTATTTCGTGTTAAATGTGTAATCTAATCCGGGCTCCTTCTCCGGTATCGGCTCGAGCTGCTATCGACAGCGCGAGAAAGCTACCAATGGCCAACGCGCAGTGAATCGGGTTCAGTGTCGGGATGATATTCCCAGCTTCCTCCTATCAAATACAAACACAAACTCCACGTGCATTCAAAAATGAACGAGGTACGCGCGATTCAACGGACACGGTAATCACCTGACAAACTCAGAACCACTGCTCAATAGGCTTTCAATGAAAAATAAAATAAAATAAAAAACAGTAAATAAACAAATCACTCTACTGTTAAAAAACACTTGAATATTTGTGAATATAATCATGCATTAAGTAAGAGCAAATAAGAAAAAATAAAACCAAAAATTATGCTTCATGTTTATGTTGTCGAAATAACTCCATTTGAATCTAAATCCTTGTAATCGAGTGCCCTAAAAATTTTCCATCCAAATAATACTCGAGTTTTCAAAAAAATTAAATCTATTTTCTTGGGGTAAAAAAAGTTTACAAAAAATACAATGAAAAGTGGTCACTTTTGAACCACTTTACATTAATTTTCAGGCAGCAGTTAGACTTTGCTTTTTTTTGTGCTGATATTTTAATGTGATAACTGGTAAAAAAAAAAAAAAAAAAAAAAAAAAAGAAGATGAAAAATATTTTACTTCCATGGGTAAGTAAATAGGTATTCTGATTATATAACTTGCAATTCAGTTCTCCGTTTATGAGCTCCAATTTTCTCAGACGTTTCAATCACGTGAAAGTATCAGGAGTGAGCAGGTGCTCCAACAAACTGCTCTCACACGTTGTTATTGTCACCTAAATATTCCGCAAAACTTTAAAAGTTTCCTAAAGCAACATATGTTATGGCTATTCAAAATGGGTACTTACTCTTAAGAGTTGTGCGTTGCTACAATTTCCAAACTCTCCAGTAGGTCCGTTCGCATTCACTCTGTTGACATGCTCAAACAAAAATATTCAAGTGGTCGAGCTGCGTGAAGCGCGAGGAACAGCTCGCGCCAGTCAGTGCACGCGCTGTCAGTGAAGCTCGCGGGAAAGTCCTCCCTAAGTTCATGAGAGCTGCACTGGCCGGACTGGAGCAAAACGATAGAACCGACAGATCGCCACTATAACCCAAACTCCGAGGAGCGCTGTCTTGCACTAGCCGTGTTTTCCGCTTTAATTTACTCTCCTAAAGTTAACGTGAGCACACGCGCACTCCGTGGTCTACTTCATTATTAAAGTTCTCTTGCAGCGGCGAAGCAAGAGCGATCATTGATGCGCATGCGCGCAGCTGCCATGTGGGGTGCTGCTGCTGGCTCTCACCCAAGCCAGTAATGGGGCACAACACAAGGGCCAGGATGAGGCTCTTATTAATAGTTTCGTCCGAGTGATCAGCACAGATTTATTTATCACCACACAACAACAACCAAGTCAAACCCTTGTCCTGGGATCAGATTCACTCTCATACTGGGCTTCCACTTCCGCAAGAAAAAAGATCTCCTCTAATTAACATTTATCAACACTTAGAGCAGCCAAACCACTAAAATAGCTTCATTTTTTTGGTCAAATATTTAAAACATGTTCTAACATGAGGTCGGAAAAAGTAATGCTGAAATACAGCCAGCAGTGAGAAAGACACAGGAAAACGTCACAAGTTGCATGGAAGTTTTTGATGCTTGTATGGTTGCAGATCACATGAGAGATGGTACGGGCAAAGCCATCATAATTTTTAAACAATGAAAAAACTGGCAAAGTAGCTTATGCATTGCAGGGGCTCACATTTCCCTATTTTGAGAACCACAAATGCCCAACCTGAGCCACAAACTGGCCTGGGAAAAATCATTTAAATAATGGCCAGGTATCTCTGCAAATGTTGTGCAGAAAAAATTGGCAAAAAAAATACTGAGTGTATCTAAGTATTGGTTTAAGAGCAATACACATCAGACAGAGAGTGAACAGACTGTGGCTGAGTAAAAGCTTTTTTAGATTTGACCTCTAAAACCTGTATTTTGCAAAGAAACGCAATGAGTGAGGAAGGAATACTAAAAGCGAGCAACAAAAAGCAAAGCTCCACTATAAAGTAATTCACTGCTTGAATGTGCTCAGTGATTACTGCTATATTAGCCAGACTCCTCCTCGAGCACTGAAAAATGATGCTCCTGAGGGCCAAGTTGGGCCGCGTTTGACTGACACACTGTTACAGAAAGAAAACAAGAATTTCATGCTGTTGAGTGGAATGTAACTAGCAGGGGGCTGCTGTTGATCTGCAGGCTTAACTCCACATGCTGCATGAGAATTTGGCTCCATAAACATCAGGAAAGAAACAACATTTAAAACACGAGGGAGATGAGCACACACCTCTCCTCATGTCATTTTGTACTTTGTATTTAAGTTCAATTTATTGGAATAACATTTCAATGTTCAACGGAACTGGGTTATCAAAGGCTACTAATTAAAAGAAAGAAATCAAATCAGTACAAATGTCTTTAAGCAAGTGCAGGCAGGCCTTACTTTTTTGGGTGGGGGTGGGGGGGCTAGCATGCGCTTAGCGGGGTCTTATTTATAGACTTGTGCAAAACTTTTGGCTGCACACTGCACTGTGCTGACGCGGTAGAACCAGAAGATGCCTGTCAAACAAAGAATAAAAATACACCAAGAGGGGCGCGAATGGGGTTGCATCTGGCTCGCTGGCGTGAAGACGCACAGTTTATGCCCCCTCCCCCACAGCACACATAGCCCCATGTTGCCCAGATATTGTGCAATAAGTGGATGAAAAACGAGTGCTGCTCAAAATCTTCATCTGTGGTCTCAGATATGTATTTATATAGCGATAAGTGTCCATTTAAGAAATAGTGCACTCAAAAATGAAAATTCTGTCATTATTTACTCACCCGCATGTCGTGCAAACTCTTATGGCTTTGTCGTTTGTGGATCGAAAAAGATGTTTTGAACAACGTTTCAGCTGTTCTTCAAAGGAAATGAATCCATACTACTCAATTGGTATATATCAAAAAGCCTGTTCACATCAAAGATGATAAACAACTTTCTTAACATCCCCCCCCCCAAGTCATTAACAATAAAAACATTGATAGCCAATCATGACAGTGGAGAACAAAACAACTTTTTTCAATCAACGTTTTTTGTGTTCCACAGAAGAATCTCTGTGGTGCCTGATTAACTTCTATAACTGTATAATTAAATATAAAAATATGACTATCATCTCTAAATACTAAAAGGAGTCTGAGTCTCATTTGTAGTGTCTGTTATTCGAGTGTATCTGATGTACTGTGGCTTGACCGTGAAGTATAACATGCAGTAGCTCTCTGCAGTTTTAAAAGTGATTCATGCATCACTGGCAGACTGTAATGAAAAGACATTATTTAATAGATTTCATTAATAGTTCAAGTGCTGTAACCATACTCTTGATATCTGTAGAGAAGGGAGGCATGGGAGGACTGTGGTCACTGAGCCCCAGAGACAGGCTCTTTAAGCAGGTTAATGAACTCGGCCTGGCCGTGTGGGCTCTGATGGTTCCTGCAGCTGCCTGCACGGGGAACAAAGGAAATATTTAACACCTCATAAATACTGCTAATACATGAAGAAAGGAGCCCAGAAAATATGCTCACGATCCGAAGCACTTACAGAGTGAATTCAGTGAGTAAGAAACAATCAACAGAGGCAGAGAACGAAGAGGAGAGTGTGACAGAAATACTTCTGACATGTTTGTTTGTTTAGATTTGTCGCTGATGTAGACGTCTTGCTAGGTTCCATATAGCATGTAAGGCAGATACTGAAGTTGCCTCTGGAAATGATGTCATTTCCTCCTACAGTAGAATGCTTCCATTTGACTCATTTATTATAAGTGGCAGTTTGAAAACAAGCCGACATGTCTATGTACATGTGGGAGAGTGTGTATTTATGTGTTTGTGTACACACTGACTTCTGTTTTTTGCACTAAGACTGGACACTCTGGGTCCAATCATAAATATTTGGAATTAACAGAGTAGAGTTTTATTTGCCAGGCTTTAAATCCCATTGAGGCAAGACATCTTTTATTAATAAGGTACTACAGGCAGATAAAACAAATAACGCATAGGCAAACTAATTTAGGTCACACATTAGTTTGGGTAACAATTCTTGTATATTACTAACTATTAACTATGACTTTTGCTTCAATAAACTCATAATTTACTGCTTATTAAAAGTTAGTAAGGTAGTTGTTAAGTAGCTATGTGGAAAGTTTAAGGGATTTAAAGTATGGTTATGCAGAATATTTAATCAAATTTCTTAACATCAACTAAAAGGGCAAAGGTCAAATCACTTAAAGACTTCTACCATCCTGCCTAAACTAACAGTAATGTAAAAAATAAAGTCTGTGCCAGCGATTAAACACATTTTTATGTGAGGCATGTCTATGTGCCGTCTGGAGGTCACAGCCGTGTTGCATGATCTACAGTTGCACATGAATTTAGAGGGTACATCATATCCGAATAGCTAGACAGAGAGAGAGAGACAGGGGAAGGAGAGTGACAGAGAGGAATTGTGTCTGTGTGTCTGTGTCTGTGTGTGTGTGTGTGTGTGTCCTGTCCAGCACCATTGTTATTTCATTAGGGTGTAGGATTACTTCCATTAACTCAGCATGTCGGCAGGACCTAAAGAACCTCTCTCTCTCTCTCTCTCTCTCTCTCTCATGGACACATGGACTTCCCATTAAAGTATCACAAGGCAAGCTTAGTGCTAAATGATGCAGCAGGGCTACAGGCAAAAACAAAACAAAAACCACAAAAATTTTTAATAAATAAATAAATAGGGAGCCAATGGCTTCTAAAATAAAACAATAACAAGCCAACTGATTTTAGTAAAGAAGTTTTCATTCTGAAGTTGGTTTTTCAGAATATGGTTCCAACATGACAATCACCTTACAGTCTTATTCCTAAACAAAGGTTCCCCTACAGGTCAAAAGGTTCGTAATAATATATATATTTTTTCGTTTATATTTTCTGAAGACATATATTATGCTCACCAAGGCTACATTTATTTGATAAAAATACAAAAAGACAATTTTGTGAAATATTATTACAATTTAAAATACACTTTCTTATTTTAATTACTGCTTCTGCTGCATTTTTTGATCAAATAAATGCAGCCTCAGTGATCATAAGATAATTCTTTCAACAACATTTAAAAATGTATAATTATTTTAAACCTTTGACTGGTTGTATATTGCTTGTTTGAAAAAAGGACGTCACAGCTTGCATTGTGTTCGTTGCGGCATATATTTAACACTGGCATGCACTTGATATCTGACGAAACCACACACACAAATATTGCCAAACTGACTAGATTTTAGTCTAGATCTTAAATCTAGTGGTCTATTGGTTTTTCCTTTTTTATGTCACTTTTGCGACCATTTTAGTTAGTGTGGAACCAGTGTGGTCTTTTCAAAAGGAAATTTTCTTGGTTTTTAGTCAAATTGTGACTCACTGAGTAGTCAATAAAGTACTGTACCACAAAGTGAATTAGTAACATACCTCCATGGCTTAGCAGCACTCCAGATCATTACTTCATGCCAGACTGGATCCTGACTGGTCATATGCGATTGGAAGAAACCCTCTGCCACTGGAATTACACTGTCAATTTATATGTCTCTTGAAAGGTAGCTGAAAGGTTATATACCAGAGAATGATGTCTTTGTAATGCATTAGTATGTTTGTGTAGGTGAACAAGAAATGATCTGACATGACCAACATCTGTATAGTGCCATTTTATCGAATATGAATGCTTTCCACTTGATTAGTCTGGTGAACTAAACAAAACCACATCTTTGGCTGCCAACAGAATCCCACGAGTTTGTGTCTGACTACTGAGCTATTCTCTGGTGACTGAAGTCAGCATGTGCGTGTCCTCAGAGTATATACAAATTAGTGGGCTACCACAATTTAAAGTTTACGAGCAGTCATGGCAAAGAGCTAAAAAACTAAAAGTGAATTAGATGGTTTGTTAACCAATGAGTCATGATCAGACAGTGAACCCATCTTACCCATAGCTCCCAAAATGACGTGGGTACAGTGGAATGCATGCAACTCCCAGCATGCTTTGAGACTACGGACCTGGCTTCGATGTCCTGGCAATAATGGCCATCTCCAAGGATAATATGTGAGTTGCTGGTCTCAAACTCTGGCTCTTTCTGGAATCCCTGATCCTCTTCTGTCCAAGATCTGCAAGTAAAAATGTGCACAAAGTTTTCTAATGAGCGCATGAGGGGAAATAAACATTAAGGGTTATATTAATAGAGAGATGATCAGAAAATAACTGCATGAAAGAGTGAGAAAACAGAGCAGTTCACTTTTCTATTTTCCGTTAGAGGCACATTCCTTCAACATGCTTTAATAATCCAACTCATTAGCCTTTCGAGCTTTAATTATAAACTTCCAGCGTGAATATCAACAGAAATGTTTTCATTTTGATTCTAGGTGTAGTATATCTTCACTGCTAATGACCTCATGTTTGAAAGGTCCCCAATTACTCTCAACTTCAGAGTTCAGTGCTGGCAGTGACAGAGAGCAGGTCTGCCCGACTGGCTCAGAAAAAACACATTTCACACCAATGACCTGCACCTGCAAATATGACCATAAAAAATAGTTAAATGTCACTGTGAAAGTAAATTGACAATTACAGGCCTGGTGAGTCTTGAGACACCAAACTGAGAAGAAGCCAGAGCCCTCAATTAATCATTCTGACTGAAATGTACAAGGACTCTGATTGCACAAATTTTTGAATCAGCTTTATATCATGATCAGCTTTTGTATGCCTTACTGGCTTTTTTGCTGTACAAAGATGGAAACTGTGAATCATGATTATATATAACATTAAGTATAAACAGCATTAAATAGTGCTCTGATTAATCAACACAGCAAAACAATTTTTATTTGATCAAAACTTTAAAAAGACTTCTCCAGATGTTTTGTTAACTCTTGACAAGGGGTTAATACAAACTCACCTTTCTTTTTTTTTACACATTTTTTACAAGGCAGGTCATACTTGTCCAAAATGAAAGTAACTTGGCTCTTCTTCAGAATTACCCTGATAGCCTAGAGGGACATTGTGCAAGTAAAAAAGGGGTTGGCGTTTGTCACTTTATTTATTCTGAGAGGCAGTACAGAGATTATTGATAATTATAGGATGACAGTCAAATTGGGATTTACTCCCGATCCTAGAACTTGGATCTGACTTTGGCAAGATCTTTAAGGCACTTTAAAATGTATCAGATTATGCACATTTATTGAGCATGCATTGAAAATGCCTCTCAAATATCACTTTCTAATTATACCTCCTCAACTCGGGCCAGTTTAATACAGTCACTGTAATGCCCTCAAAATAATGTTAATGGATCCTAATGTCCTAAATCTGGGATAAGAACATAAGCTCCTTTTATATATTTTGGGTAGTTTTACTATGCATGAACATACATCATTACACACATCATATTTGCATCTGTTGTGCAGGAATCATGGCAAGGACCACTGATGTGCACAAAGCTGTATTGTTGGACACATTGTAATTAGGATCACTGTTTATCTGTCTTTGAAGATTGGTTCTGTTAGTCAGTATCCTTTATTAAACAGAGATCTGTAACTCTCTTTGACGGACCAAATGTTTAACTAGTCACGGTCTACCAACCAACCCTGCTGGGCTCTGACACCTGAATTAATTTCCTATGTTTCTCATGTGTGGGTGTGTAAGACAAAAGAAAAAGATTTATGATGACATTAAGATTTCAACAAAGGGAAGGTTTTTCCGGGAGGGTTGGAATCTGCTAATTTACCATTTTAAATACAAAAACCCATACTGCCCTCTGCCTGACTAGCACACGTATATCTAAACACACATACATACACAAAACCAGCATTGGCGACAGCATTGACACACAAACCAGAGAGGAAGTTACTCTGTCAGCACTTTTGTGGTACATGTACTGATTTTATTGATAACCTTAACTACAAACTAGTGATGTCTGATTTTTTCTTTCAAAACAGATCTTTTTATTAATGATTTAGTTCAAGTTTTATGTCACTGTACTGTAAGGAAACTTTCGGATAAATAACTTTAGATGGAAACTAATAAAAAATGGTCATACAAGCAGTATTTAACTCAAATGTATTTTACCACCAAAAAAAGCCATGTTATGCAGCATGACCCATGCCAAAAATGCAACATGAAACCATATTTTCCTTTAAAATACCATAGTTTATACAGTTATTGTTATTCATAAAAATGGGGTAACTTTGTCATCAAAAAAAGAAATAAAATGACGAAGACTTATAAAACTTTTGAAAGCTTTTGTAAGAGATACTGACTATTATTCTTTTGGTTTTACAGTAAAAGTAAGAACTTTAGTAACTTTTGTTTTGTATGTTGGTGGAAACTATGGCTTCCATGGACATTGGAAGACTCCAGAGAACAGAATGAGTGTTGATGCAATAAATTAGTGATTTTGTTAACCAGTTGAGATCACAGAAACAAACTGAACAAACCAATTCATATTAGAATGCATTTGACTTCTGCTAAAACAAATGTATTCTCAATTATTGCCAAACGCCTGTAATAACTTTACAACATTGTGGTAGATGAGGGAGTGCAAATTCTGTTTGAAAACCATCATTATTTTTGTGATTTAGTTTGGTCCCTTTATGTTCATATGGTAACAAAACAGATTCCTTAAAAATGATTACTTGAGAACCGTGTACAAATAGTTTTACTATTAGCCCATCAGTTACTTAACATCAGACAAACAATATGAAAATGTCCACTATTCAAGCCATTTAAGCTTTAAAAAAAAAAAAGATATTTACATTTGGAAAAAATCCAATTGTTCTCCAAAGGCCACTGTGATGGTCAAGTGTGCTAATAATTAGAGAGTTGGCTATTTTAACCCCAGTGAGGCAGTCGTTGCACAGGCTCATATTTCAAATAATGCTCTAACTTCTTTAACTGGGCTGCATCTGAACAAGTGTGACCTGAACCTGGCTGACAAGGACCAATCCATATCCTTGATTCAGGGGGTCAAAGCTTATGTTATCAAGGGAGTGCTAATGATTTTTTTCATTAGCTAATAGAAGCTCCGGTTTCTTTTATGCTTTAAGACTGAGAGAGAAAGTAAAAAGACTGAGTAAATTTTATTTTTATTACATTTTATGAATATTATTGTCATGCAGTAAGTGAAATGTATAAGACTTAAAGGGTAATTTCACCCAAACATGAACTTTTATTACCCTTCATGCCCTTAAAAACCTGCATGATGTCCTTTCTTATCTGGAACACAAAAAGAAGATATTTTGAAAAACACAAAATATCCCAGAGACCACAGAGGACAGAACTACACAAGGGTGAGTAGATGATAACAGAATTTTTTTTTGTGTGTGAATTATCCCTTTAATAATTCAGATTTTTATTTTCAGAACAAATTCCTCTTAGATTACAGTATAAATAAGAGACAGCAACAATCCTTAAGCCACATATATCTCATACATATTCACACTGCATGTTTTAATCTGAAGCTATAATGTTTATGTGCATCTTTTTATTATGTGCTTCTAACAGCTCAGAATGTGCCAAAAGAAATGTTACACCTGACGCACTGTGTCTTCAAACACGCCCCAAAAGCATGGGCTCCCAGGCACAAACAATGTACTCTCACACACAAATCATTCAGTCATTCATACAGCAGTTCAAAATGATTAACTTGTTTTACCTCTTTTTGCCCTCTTGGAATTACCTCTCTCTCTTTCTCTCTCTCTCTCGGTCTCTGTTAATGCATTCTTTTATGTCATCTCGAGTTTCCTGGATTCTGCCATCGCCGTGGTAACCCCTCCCTCCTCTGGTCCCTCAGGTCCAGCCGGATGGGATGCTTTTGTGTAGCTGCCACATTTTTGGGGTAAAATGATCCCGTCCCCTTCACCCACACACACATAGACGCTCACACAGTCTGAGTATTTGTACTTGGCATCACTTCAAAATTCAGGATTGAAAAAAGCATAGAGAGAGATAACCTCTCACTCATTAATACTTTAGGCTTCTGACCAAATGCATACGTCTAAATATAATAAATCATTACTTATATTTATTCAACCAAGCTTACACCATCTGTGGTGCAGGACATCCCGGCCCTGACTACCTCAACAGCTGCTAAGCACGCTCACAGGTACGGACAGGGACACCAGGTGTGTGAGAGACAATATGTATGCCGCTTTTAATAAGGGATGTATGTCTGTTGTTTCTCTCTCCACTTCAGATGATATCGCCATAATCTCAGAAACCTCATTGTTATAAATATTGTGTTTCAGCACATTTATTCCTGATTGCACAAATTTGTTATCGTGCCCGTTTAAGAATGTCGGTGTGTGTTTGTGTGCACATTGTGAGCATCCCTGGGGGGTCATACCGTAATCCTCTGGTGTGTCTCTTGCAAACGTAGGTCCCTGAACGTCTCTAGTTTCTCTTAGAAAATGATCTGATTAAAAAAACTCCTTTCAGCCTGGCCCGTCCTAAAAACAGACAGAGAACTTCAGAGAAAAGAAAAGAACAGAAACAAAAGGGAAAGAGTGAGTGAAACGAAGACTTGGAAATGGGACAGAATAAGCCATTCCAACGCCTGAAGCTAGAAACCTCCAGACAATGGAAATATGGCTGCAAATAGCGAACCCCCACACAGTGATGTTTTATTTTAAGTAAACAGGTAGTTAACGAAGAGTTAAGAAATAAAATAATATATGGATCAATATTTTGGCTAATATATACTGTACATCATTTATTTTATTTCAATATAGTTTTATTTTATTATATTTTCATGTTGGATACTCACATTTACAGTTCTGTAGAAGATTTAATTTCCATTTGAACCTTACGAATGTTCAAATCTTAAGAGAGTGTGAATACTGATGGTCATTTGAATACTAGATTAGATAAAATAGGTTATACACTCTTAAAAGTAAAGGTGCTTTACGATTCCATAGAACATTTTTTTTTGTCTAAATGGTTCCATAAAGAACCTTTAATATCTGATTAACCTTTCTGTTCATCAAAAGGTTTTACAATTATATATATATATATATATATATATATATATATATATATATATATATATATATATATTTTTTTTTTTTTTTTTTTTTTTTTGTGGTGAAAGAAGGTTCTTCAGATTATAAAAGGCAAGAAAGAGATGGTTCTTTAAAGAACCTTTGACTGAATTGTTCTTTGTGAAACCCAAAAATGGTTCTTCTATGGCATCGCTGTGAAGAAACTTTTAAACACTTTTTTTAAAGAGTGTACATCAGAACAAATCATTGTAAAGAGATACTTTCCAAATATGTATTTTTCTCATAACATTTGATTTGGTGACATATTTTAGTTTTGTGCCAATCTAGGCTGCATCTGATATGGCACTTAATGAATTACTGTTCCCTGCCAATAACTCTCAGTATTGATTTGTAATAGGAGACTTGCCTGAGTTGTGACCTTTTGTGTCTCTCAGGGCATCATGGGAAATGGAGTTTAACTGACTCGTGGGGAAATGTGTGGAAAACATCATCAGTTAAATCAAGATAATAAAAATACCGTTTCTAATGTGTACGTACTACTGTAGCCTAATTAAAGAACTGCTCATCAGTGACTGCTGAAAATTTTTGAACTAAAGAATAAGAATAAATTTAGATGAAATAGAAAAACCTCACCATTCACCAATTAACTAGTTGGTTGGAAAGTAAAGACACGTTTTACCTCTATCTATCTTCATTTATTATTTATGTAAAATATAACACATCGTCCATCCTGACTTATAAAGACAATTTATGTCAGCTGCCAATTTTTAACACGGACAATTTACCTCTCACAGATTTCTCTACACGTCTCCAATGTCAATGAACAGGCAAGGGGCAATAAGTAGACCTAATTTAATCTTTATGAATTAGACGAAAAGTCTCCATAATCCTGAATTAATGAAACTGTCGCGTCATCGTGCTCATTTTAACGCTTTGATAGGTTTTGGCTTCAAGAGCGTGCATTGGCGAGGATTATGTGCGCTGTGCCAGAACGCAGTAGGGGCACGAGGCTCGTTCCCGCGTCCAACCATTGGCTGTGATGACCGGCTGCTCGACGCGTGTAACTCGAGCCCGAGGCCGCCCGTCAGTCAGAAATAAAAAATCATTTGTCCGCAGTTGGGCGCGCTGCTTGATTAAATATTAATAGCGGGAGGGAGGGAGACTGTTATCCGGTGTCGCGTGAAAAGTGATCCTTGGCCGCTCCGGAAGGGCATCGTGGCCTCATGGGTGGACAAACGGAGACGCAGTGAAAGGACCAAGTACTTGAAGCACTCGAAGAACTAACAATGATAATTTAGTTTGTACAAAGTCATGTCGCATCATTTACAATGTATACAAACATCAATACTAAATATTATACCAAACCAACGTTTAAATCTTTGGCTACAATAAAATATCATGTAAACATCAATATTAAATATTATACCAAGCCAACGTTTAAATCTTTGGCTACAATAAAATATGTAAAAAAAAAGATAATAAATAAATAAATAAATATATATATATATATATATATATATATTCATATATATATATATGAAAAAAACGCTATATATATATATATATATATATATATATATAGGCCTATATATTATAAAAATGTATTATAAATATAAACTTTCCCATCTCTCAAAGAATCAGAAAGTCCAGAGTTTATTTTTCACACTGCTTTGGAAAGGATATCTAATTATCTCATTCATTTTCTTTTTCCCTTATTACCTCACCTCACTTCTCCTCTACCTCGCTCTTCTTCGATCTGTCTCTCTGTTGTCCTCCTCCCTCTCTGTCTCTCTCACTCCGTCTGTCTCTGGCTCTTTCTCCCTCACTCACTCCTGTCACTGTTTCCTCGATTTGACCTTCACCATCTGTTTTGAATGAGAGCACTGTTCACTTTTGTTTTAAAGGAACGCTAAAATCAGACATTCTCCCTGTCTCAGCCCAAACACAGTCTTATTACAGCGTTCATTGCTGATGACTGGGAACCTCACCCGCTCTCAATTATCTTCAGAATTCCCCTCACACACATGTTTGCATGCTTATGCAGAAGTACTTTGAAACACATGCAGACTTGACGCTTCTATGCACACGTACAAACACAGAGCACATGGTTGGGGACACCCTGGAATATCACAGAGGTGGAGACATGAATGATTCCAGTCTTTAGGTTGGGAATTCCAGCTATAATTGGATCCGTGTGGCTATCAGGAAGGTGTGTGCTTGTGCAGAGAGCAGCACACACCATAACATATGCACACACACAGCTGAGCTTCAGTTAAAGAAAGTGGGTGCAGAAACAGCAGTGGTTGTTAAAGTGCTGGATGAAGACATTTTTACAAACATTGTAGGCAGGCAGACTGGACAAAGAGAAATTAAAAAGACAAACAAACATTCAGGGGTTAAAGGATATATTATATAATTTAGTTCTAAATTTAATGGAACAGCAGAATCCATAGCACAGCGATAAAAATAATTGCACAGAGGCATGGTATCATTGTAATCACTGACAAAATTATTATTTAAAAAGCATGTATTAGGAAGTATTCTGTCATCATTCAGAGTAGTGTCCATAATATACAGATGTATAATAATGCATATATGTGGTTTGTAAACATAACGCATTCAGTTAATGGAGAGCCTGAGGTAGAAACAGGAAAGCAAAGCCTGAAGAATTAGCCTTGCTGTTTTTCAGAGCATTTCTGGCAATATGATCATGTACATTTGGTGCATTTTATTGAACATAAATGTAGTAGGTTTTTTGAGAAGCATTATGTGAATGCTTGGCTAAAATTATGTGTCTTTAATCAAGATTTAAACCAAAAGTGTTTACGTGAACATAACGTGAATAATACAGAGAAAACTTGATGTAAGCAATTTTATAAAACTATAAGAATTACATTTCTACTTTTAAATCCTCTTAAATTTGCCCCCATTCACTTTCATTTTCATATTCCTCACTGTAAACTCTAATATTTTGTATTTTTAAAGACAATGAGGTACAAGACCAATCAATTTTTTAATCTAAAACACCTGCTTATTCTCAAAGGACAGGATCTGCAGTGACTTGCTCTTCTACCACACCACTCAGTAATCACCCCCACCTGGACAAACATTTCACACCCTGTACACGCGCGTGCTCATGGTCGTGTTGCTGTAACATTGACCCCGTATGATACTTTGAGCCATTTATTCGCTACACTTTCATCATGGCAGAGTTTACAAGACTATGATCAACCCCTGGCTGCACACTTATCCAAATGAGTCAAAAATACACACATACACACACTCACACACTTCAATTTAAATGACACTTCTAATAAAACTCTTATGAGATGAAGGACAGTCTTTGTGCGTTTTTGATGTGCAGTGGACTTCTGGGTTGAATTTAAAGCTCTTTAGTCTTTGCGTATGGTGGCGAGGGCAGTTGAGAAGCTGGTCAATTTCACTTAAATAGAAGTAGTTTAGCCTTGAATAACCAGACACAGTCCCACACAAATGCATTACCAACACACTACTTATACAGACACAGCTGTGGGGAATGCTGTGGAGGGTGGTTTATCTACAAACATGTCATTCAGATTCTCTTATGTTTTTTTGGAGTGTGACTTTACGGCTAGTTTGAATGTGTTTTTCTATTTTTGAAATGATTAATTTCATAACGGGTATGTAGATACATATATGTGCACGATTATCTTGGAAAGCCCGGCTAAAAGAAGTAAGAGATACTTTAGTTGCCTGTCTGCAGTTTTGCTGCCACCCAATGGACATTTTCCTTGAACTCATGTGTTGGCACAGTTTTGATCTAATATGAACAACTGTATTATAGCGCCCTCTGTAGGATATTGTCGCTATATTGCAAGTAGGGCTATACTGAGGACCTTCAGTCATCCAAATACCCACACTTGCTTTCTTGGCCACTTGACTACTTCTATGACGTATTTCCTGTATTTGGTCCAAGTGTTCAAGTAAGGATGAAGTGTGTGTGTCAAACCTTTGCAAGTGTTTAAATAGCTTTATTTTACTATTATTTTAAATAATTTGCATTTTAAAATCAACTTCTAAATGTCTGTTCAGTAATCCATATAACATAACAATTTTAATTTGTGGTGCTTTTAATTAAGTGATAAAAAGCAGTTCCAAATGTTGTACAAAATAAATATACTAATAAAACGTGTAGTACTTTGTTTTACTACCAAATTATATGTAATATCAAATTATTAATAATATCTAACTTATGGGAAAGGTTACCGTACCGATCTTGGCAAAATGTCTGGCGATTTATTTCCACAACATGATGGGATACACTGAGCCTTGAATGCCGATCTGGAGCGTTATTCGAGAGAGTGTGGATTTAGTGTGTGATTAAGATCTGGGATCTGTCTTGCACACTTACTTCCTGTCGCGCGCATGCGCTCTTAAGTGGCCAAGAACAAAAGTGTGGGTATTTGGACAAGGCACTCGAATATTCAAAGTGTATCCAATCTTGCATCTTATTTTGGAAATAAATTGTAAACTTTTTGCCGAGATCTCGCAATAGGTCAAGGAAACCTTTCTAATGTAAGTTGAATATTAATATAGTAATTAGATATTACATATAATTTGGTAGATAAACAGTGTTTTTACGTTTTATTGGTGCAAAGATGAGTAGTGGTGATATTTATTTTGTACAATATTTGCAGCAGCTTTTTATCACTTAATTAGAAGCACCACAGATTTTAATGATGTCATGTTATTGGGACTACTGAACATCCTATTTAGAAGTTGATTTTAAAATGCAAAGTATTTAAAATATAAATTAAAATAAAGCAATGTAAACATTTGTGTTTTTATAACACTATAAGTGTGTCCCATCAGGTAATGAAAAGTTCTACACACACTTGCAGTATTCATGCTTACTTGAACACTTGGGCCAAATAGGCCTACAGGAAATACGTCATATAAGTAGTCAATTGATCAAGTGCAAAGACCGCAAGTGTGGGTATTTGGACAAGGCATATTTCTGCATCAAAGGGGGTCCAGCACTGAATTTTCCACTACGCAATGCAGTGAGGATTTTTATTTAAAAATGTAAAAAAAATAAATAAATAAAAAAACCACACACAAGTTAAGAACTGAAAATAAATGACTAAAATTTCTGGGAAAAAAAAATGTTACATAGGCCTAGGCCTAATGTAAAGTAATAATAATAATAATAAAAAGTGTAGGATTTACTTTGAAACAATTTTGACAAAGAAGCGGCAAGTATACATTTAAAAAAATTTGAAGCAGAAATATTGTGAATTTCTTGTAAAACGTACTCCATTTATGTTTGTATTATTCACAACTAAATTAAAAATAGAATAAAATAAATAAACAGTGTAATAATACAGAATCTGCACAAAATATAATCGCAATTATGTAAAAAAACCTGAAACGATTGATAATAGTGATTAGTAATTTTTCAAACACCACTATTAGAGATAAGAATGGTATAATATAAGGATTCATAATTTTTGTTTCGGTTAAATTTATAAATGGATGGATAATAATGTATACGATTTTATGAGTTTCAGAGTTTCGAATTGTATTAATAGTAATTAAATGTAATTAATCAGTAACCTAATTCAAAGTGGTCCAAAAAGCGCAAATCAACTGCAGGTTGTCAGTTTGGATTTATTAGAACGTTTAGAACGTTTTCTTTTAAAGAAAACTAAGTTGGGTGAATATGAATTAATTAATTTATTTTTAATATAGGATATTGGCTTCTCTTGCACTAGCATACATGAAACAAACTCCTACATTTGCAAGTATTTGTACCTTCTGGTGCACTAATCCAGTCTGTAAAATGAATGCATATTGCTGCAGTGTTGGGTTTGACGTGTAAACTAGTGAGACTGACTGAGCTCTTCAGTCGCTGTTCAGTGTCTAGGTGCTGAAACATATTGTGTCAAGATTGATGCAGTTTCTCCCACTTACAAAAGAACATTAAAAGTTCGTTTGTTAAAGTTGTTAAGCCACTGGAAAATCTATTAAAGGAACGATGTTTTGAGTGAAGGGCAACAAAACCAGCTCATTATCCGTTTTAAACCAACTTTGCTAATTATAAACTTTAGCTGACACACGCGCACTCTTATATGGTAGTTTTTAGTTATCTGCATCTAGACTACATTCCAATGTTCCCTCTCAAGAGACTTTATGACTATAAAAGAGAGCTTTGGGCAGCAGTCCAACAAAACAATTAGCCATATTCTCGCAACACATGGGAATCCTGGGTCCACTTTATCTTTCTAATGACCGAGCCTCCCTGCCTCCTCCTCCTCCTCCTCCCGCTGCCGGGCAGAGCGCAGCTGACCCGGACACTGTTCAGTGTTCTCTGCGGTGGTCTTGCGGTGATGGACCGCCTTGATTTATCCATGCTGATTTATATAGATGAACGTGAGCTTCGTACAGGAAATAAGGGAAACTCCTTTAAAAAGAAAATACTTTCTTTTGATTTTCAGATGATGACAGAAAAAGACGACGGAAGCAGGGGAGAATGAAAATATATTTCGGTCGTATTCTAGTAGGGGATGTTTGGGGAGCTTTCTCAGCGTCCCGTGAGAAAAAAATGTCCCATAAAACTTATTAGGATATTTTACATCCTTTTGAAAGCCTAAAGAAATTTTACTTTCACTGTCTCAGCGGACTGATACAATTTTATAAAAACTACGTTCAAAAAGATAGGCTTATGAGAATCTTTATAAACAATATAGGCCTATATATATATATATATATATATATAGATTGTCACAGAGATCTTCAAGTTACTGCTCCAATTGTTGCTTAAATAATAGGCTACATAACTACACCCGAATTTGGCAATGCCAATTTGCCAATTTTGCCGATATTATGCTGAACGATTATACCCAAAGATTTTAAAAACTTTTCTTGCTCACTGTAAATTAGTCACTTCAAATCCAAAAGCATAATACGGGTTACAAATAACCACAACTTGGTTACTTTTCTTAACCAATTGAATGTTTTTGCGTTTGATATGTAAGGTGATTTAAATGAAATGTATAAAAGTATCGCATTAATCATAAGCCACAATGCTGAAAACCCAAAGGACATTTCTAAGGGAACCAAATTAGCCTTGAGGACAGCACAGGCCTACAAACTGGTGTCTCTATTTTTATAATAAATGAAAAGTAGATTCCTACAGTCATATCTCATTTTAAGACTTATCAGAAGATTTCACAATGTTTTAGAGCTGGTTTATTGTCCAAGCATGCGGCTCTTGCGTGCGCGCGCGTGTGTGCTTAAGCCTCCCTCGCTCTCACTCGCACAGATCACCCCTCAGCCTCTCCTTACAATAACAGCGCGTGATTGATGACGGCGGCGGGCTTGTTATTGTCTTGAGCCATCAAACCGTTTTGTCTCACCGCGCGGATTTCTGTAATTCTGCTATAGAGCAGTGATGACTGGTTTAATGTGGAATACGCGCGGGAGCAGTGTTTTTCTAAGTTGTAATGCCGCGGCGTGGCTGTGACATCGGGCGTCCCATCATCGGTAACTCCGGGTAACTCGTGCTCTCGCGCCCCTCAGAGGAGTGATGCATAAATATCTGTCCGCGCGCTATAAACATAACGGTCACAACCCCGAGCGAAATTAAACAACGGCTGCACGGTGAGATTAAGAGCCGCGCGATTCACTGGTCTAAAAACAACTGACCTTAAACACGGACCACGTCAGCCCACAGTTTTCTCTGGCCTGTCTTCTTAAAAGTCGGAGGAATTCTAAGAGTTTTTGGAGAAGTTTCTCGATCTCTATTGGAAGCGCTCGCTTTGATTTCCAAAACGGTTAAGGCCATGCTTATCTGATGACAGATATATCATGATAAAGAGAAGGCTTACGTTTCTTCCGATTAAGGGAATTAATCACGTTATCTCTCGCAGGCAGGGTGACAGGGTGACATGTCCTCTCGCCAGAGATCTTGAGAGAAAAAGGTGGGGCGAAATGATAACAAGGTTCACACAGGTCAAAGCAAAGTGAATAAACATGAACTCTCTGTCCATGGTCGATCAAAGAAAACTTGCATCACTTGAAACTTTAACATTTTTATTTACAATTATTCTAATGCAAACAGCAAAGGCGCGTGATATTATGACACTTCGCGTCACCAAAGCCCTATATGCATAATGATTTCTCGTGTTTTTGATAAAAAAAAAAAAAGTGATGACAGAATCTTTATAAAAACAGCTGCATAAAATCACACATTGTTGCCTTGAACCAGCAAGGCCCACGTGTGAGTATTTAAATAGGCTAGATATCAGTTTCTCTTTACAGGAATGCGAGTGAGGATGTTGTCCCCATTATTCCCACTCGTGTGTTTAGATAGGAGATGACGTGTTATTCTTATTTTTTTAATTCAAATATTTCAAATAGGTCCATGTTTTAAGTCCATCTGGTGTATCAGGAAGCTGTAGTCCCACATAAACGTGTAGAATTCAGCATTTCTTTAAGTTCATTTTCTGGTTTGCCCGCCACTATAAACGGCCACGTCTGTGGGAAAGAAGTATGAATGAAAGTTCAATTAAAATCGGTAAACACACCAAATAACTGATAATTAATAACCTTTTTATTATTATTACACATGGTAAACATAACCTAGGTTACATAACTGAGGATATTCCATATTATTTTTCCATATTATTTCTGAAGGAATAGTAATTTTCAGAAAATGCTTATTTTACCATTTATACACTAAACTAAAATGTTATTCCTGCCTCCATTTTTTTTTTTTTTTTTTTTTGTAAAAAGTTTCATTTCTGCCTCTATTTTTTAGCCCAAGTAAAATCAAAGTAAAGTGTTACCAAAGTCAATATTTGGAACAATTAATAAAATCGAACTTAAATTCTGAAAATTCATAAAAACAGATAGAAATTACAGAAATTGTTAACTGGTTGGAAGTAAAGATGTTGTTAAAATAAGGAAAACGTGTTACATTATCATAGCATAAACGTATCTTGCTTATTGAGATTCTTTCTTTCTTTCTTTCTTTCTTTCTTTATTAGTATTATTATTTCTTTGTTTTATTTTATTTTATTTTTTGCAAAAAGTTTTTCAAAAGTCTCTCACCAGGTTGACTGGATGTATGTAGCCATTCTCGTATTTGTCATTGGCGAGTATCTGTCGCAGGTGCGCGATGTAGCTGGAGGCCAGCCGCAGTGTGTCCAGCTTGGAGAGTTTGGTGTCTGGCGGAACCCACGGTAACGTCGTCTTCAACCGAGAGAACGCTTTGCTCAGCACGCGCATCCTCGCCCTCTCGCGCGCGTTCGCCGCGTTCCTCTGGACCTGCTTGCCCTCTTGGGCTACACCATTCGGAGCCGGTTTACGCATAGCGGCTGATTTGCGCCTTTTCCCCGTACATTCTGTAACCGAGGCTCCTTCGCAGTTGGAGCTGTCCTCCGTGCTCTCGTTTGATGTCCCCGGATCTTTACCGGATCCGAATTTCAAAAGACTATCCAGCAGCTCAGACTCGTGAAATTCATCCACATCGCTGATGGAGCCGGTGGACATGTTGAGCTGACGAGGATGTGGTGGAGAAAAGTAAGTCTGAGCGAGTTTGTGCTTCTCTAAAGGGACATGGAGATAACGCGACTGCCTTCGGAGCAGAAACGTGTCATGCGCGAGCTGAGGATGAGCGTAACGTAACTTGTAACTCACGAGCTAAAGGATCTTACCATTTATCTCTCGCGCTCAGGGGCGTAACCCCCGCACGCGGCAAGATTCTCATGGTGGAAGCAAACACTAAACCTGCTCAGATAATCAGTTGTTTGTGCACCATTTTTTGCAGTGATATTGCAATGTCATTCAACACGCATGCATACAGAAACAGAAAAAGCTATGATACAAATTGTAAGTTTTAATTCACAGTGCATTTTCTAAGTTAATCTGAATAATAATTGTATTAGTTCATATTATATTGTAGTATAAGCTTTATTAAAAAATTATTATAGGCTATACGTGTATTACAGTCAATGACAATAATTGTAAATGTTTAAAATAAAAAGATCAAATGAATGTTTTTCAAAGCACAGTTCAAATTCTTTCTTCGTCGGTATTTATTAGTAGGCTAAAACATTTTGCCCCCTCTTCATTTCAAATAAGAAAAGTAATTTCAATTACTAATGCAACTATAGAATTTCTTTCCTAAACGTTTTTCCAAAACAACGACAGTAATATTATTAATTATTATTAAAGTGTTACATAAAAAATTAATTACACATTTTTAAACGTACTGCATTCAGTATTATGGAAACAGTTAAACAGCTATACATTTATAGTAGCCTATTTTATGAAGGCCGACAAACGTTTTTTACGCTTAGCATCATCTGGACGGTGCTCTCTGAATTCCTCGGAGTTTGTCCAACTGAGTTGTCAGGTGGCATATTACTGATGAAAATAACAGTTGTGCGTGCATTGGAACATGGGATTCATAAAACGGTACAGTGGTGACCCCACGCGTAATCGCGCATTGATCATGGGAGAGTCCTTACGGCTTTCAGCACCGATGCCCTCTAATAGGATCCCACGAGAAATGTCTCAAATGGCCCACTGGCGCCTCCGGAGGGGCACGTGAAATGGATACTCCGCGTCCCAAAACCCTATGTTTTGCTTTTTTAATGGTACCCCACACCGGTCTCTAATACAACCAACTAATTCAAGCCAAAACATCCCGATCTGTGGGAGCTCTAAGTGGCTCGGCTGAAGGTGACTCAAGAGTGGTTTTAAATCAGGTGATGATTGCTACAACACACGAGGGGCACCTGCTGCTTCCTCCTCAGCATGCTAGTTAATGACCATCATCTTTAGATGCCCTTACTTATAGTGACGCACAGATTAAACAAATTGTAAACTTCGAGATTACCGAAGAAGGAGAGAGAGATTCTCCAGAGATCTGCCCTCTGACACCTCAGAGTTCCGGTGTCTCACAAACAGCATCCCTTACCACAGCAAATTACCAGAGTTATTTTAACCTTGCCATAGTTCTTAACCTGACTGATGAATGGACAGATCTTGTTTCTTGCCGTGGCATATCAGGTTTAACTGAGTTTACAGGTGTAATAAATCAAAGAGAGTTGTTTTCAATTATTTTAAACTGAAGTAACGGAAAGAACCTTTACAGATGCTCAGTGCAGGTATATAAAAAGTAGGAGGACATGGTAATCGGGCCATACAGTCTTTCTGACTTTGAGTCTCTTTCTTTCTTCTTTCCTGGTAGGTGGGCTGGTCAAAAGAAAATAAAAGCGGGATTTAAGATTAATTGTCCTGCCCTGCTACAGCATTATGTGAAGACTTCATAGCCACTGTTTTCCACAGTCACTCTCAGACTGAGCTCTCTCGTCTTCCCTGACACTAGCACCCAGAAAGACAGCTTAATACAGAACAGTCCCATTAATGTATTCCATAACGTTATAAAAGGAACTCAGGCATGACCTGCAGAAACCATATTTACATTTTTCATTTTTATATATTAGTCACATTTGGAGCATTCAAAATTAAATAGTGGATCAAAAAATGCGTAAAATTAGAAAAAGTATGACCCATCAAATGCTGTAATTACTGATAATATTTTTATAATTAGTATTTAAAAAATAAACAGAGAGACTGTATGGTCATACCTATATCCTCTTTTTTTACACACACACACACACACACACACACACACACACACACACACACACACACACACACACACACACACACACACACACACACACACACACATATATATTCAATGAGCAATTAACTATAAAAATATCTGGAAATATATATATATATATATATATATATATATATATATATATATATATATATATATATATATATATATATATATATATATAATTCTGTAATTAAAAATAAAAGCATAAAATAAAAGAATAAAAATGTCAGCAGAGGCTTTAACAAAATTGACATTTTGCATGCATTTTATTCATTACATAAAATATGGAAATATTGACCATGCATGATATCTATTTCAAAAATCTTTTGTGATCACTAACTGCATTTCATTTGTCTTTCAGTTCCTCTGGTATAACGGTGACAGACAGCAACAGGTGAACAGCAGTGTTTGTAAATGAAAAATGGTTGAACAAATGCCACAGAATGTGCTTTTCTTAGTGGTCTTAGTGGGGATATCACTAATTAGCTCTATAGGGTCAAAGGTCACTGGAAACTGGACACTCACATGTCCACATCCAACTTAGAACTCAAGCACACATACACACTCTAATTCTGAGATACACACACACACACACACACACACACAAACAAACAATAATGAGAGGTGGTCACCTAACTCGCAAGATGACTGATAACAGCAACTGCACACACACTTAATCTTACATGTACTTCAATGACACACACGCTGCAACGTGGCAGCTAACAAATGGCGGTTCCAGGCCAGAACTAAACTCTAGGATGGGGAAAAAATTTAAGTGTCAACCCCTTTAGAGATTAATTAGAATAACAAAACAAGACAAAAAAAAATGATTTATTGGCTTGAATACAAATTATCCAGTTAGGCAGCTCTTGGGTCAAACATTGTGGTGTCACTTAATAAAAACATAACACCTCATGAAAGAGTTTATAACTGACAAACTGTTTAATATAGACAGATGGCGTGGTTTTAAATGCTGCTTAAGGACTCTGTTTTTAAAAGAGGAAGCCTGACACATGTCGTACATTGGAATGTATGAGACAAATCTGTTGGTTAGTGAAGATGTAGGTTTCTGTTTAGATAATCATATACAGTTATGTTTGTACATCTGACCTGTAGGATGGTTAGTGTGTCACAAAAGGACACGGACGCAAGCGAGAAGAGAGACAAGAGCATGGAGTGCAGTCTGGGATGAATACTGACCTGGAACGGATCGGCTGTCAGATATTATCAAGATGTTTTGCAGCTGTGTATGTTCTGTATTTGTTGGATGTGTGTGTGTGGCTTGTGTTTATGTTTTTGTGTTTCGGGGTAAGGAGGCTGGGAGAGGCGGTGTTACTCCTCTGCATTGGAGCTGTTAACTGCCAAGGTCAATGTCCATAGTTGGAATGCACAAGTGTTTTGCCTTGTCACAAAGTTTTAGGGAGGACACAACAACGCCGGACATGAATACTTAGAAAGAAAAATCACTTTAAACAATTCAAGAGAGATTCTGTCTTGCTGGGTGTCTTTGGCAGGTGTTGCTACAAACAGAGTCAAACACTTACAGCGTTTGTCTGTGGTCAGCAAAGCAGTCTTTGTAAGTCACTGCATGAAGATGGAAACAATAATTCATCTTTGGGGTGTATCTATTGTTATAAATCTGTGATGTACAATCTTAGAACAGTGAATGTGGAACCAAACATAAACATTAAAAATAATGTTCTAATGAACACATTCTACATTCAGGTGTAGGTGCATGAAGGCGTGGACACACACACACACACACACACACATATTTCGTGTGCATATATTGTCGAGAATATTTCTTGTTTTTCTGTAGGTAAATGATTTAAAATGCATGTCAGAATAGTATAATGTGCAATGTGGCTGGAATCATGATTTTCCAGTTTTAAAGTATAATAGTTCCAATAACTTTTTAATATCCCTGTATCCCTACCTGTTTTTCTTATCCATACCATACCTTCAATCACAGAGACAGTTAGGCCAAAATATTTGAGGGTCTTTCTTTTATTCATTTTATTCTTATAAAATATGGTTTAAACATATATATAAAAAAATGTAAATGTAAATATATATAAAAAATATTTGTATTTTTATTTTGTTTATTTGTTTTATATTTAAATCCTTTTAAATACTTAAAATTAAATTACATGATTCTTTGTACCATTAAAAAAAAACATTTTAGAGAAATTATTTACATGCCATTTTGTCTGACCTTCAGTACTGTTGTGTGAAAATGTTGCCGTTTTATCCAGTAAGAAAATAGGAGAACAGTTCAATATGTAATAATTCTCACCAGGCAGTTATTTTAAAGATATGTTTATATAAAAGGCAGGCAGGCTTTCTTGCACTCACACACTATGGGTTCATCTTAAAGTTGTGCATGTGGGGACAGACAGATGTGGGGTCACCCCAAAGCTGTGTTTATGGGAGATTGAGCCGAAGGTCTGATAAATTGATCGTGTGAGGCTGAGGTTATTTACATTATATCTCTCACATGGCCAGATAAACGACCCTCTCCTCTATATGAGCTTCATCACACTCAACCTACTGCTCCTCTTCTCATCGCTTATTGTCTATGTGCACACACTCAAATGCACCAGGTGCATGAAACCTAATACTGTGTGAATATGTGTAACTATGATGGAGATGGAGCGGGACAGAAAGGAAGAAAGAGACTGAGATGGAAGGATGCAATCTTTGTGCATGTGAGTACTGTGGGAGGAAGTCACATGGAACAGATTTTCAAATGAGCAGAGCCAGCACAATCTAAACTTAAAACTAAAGGTTTCTGTGTCCACAGAGAGCGTGTTATCATCAGGATGAGAGTACAGACCAGTGAAGACAGCTCAGACAGCTAACAACCCCCAAACTTCCCAGCAAAACTCCACTATCAAACCTCCTGTGTCCAAAAGATTGGAGATATCCTATTTGTGTCACTCTCTTCAAATCTCTTCAACTTCATGTCTTCCCTATTAGGCTTTGGAAGAACTTTTTTTGTTCAGATATATCTAGTCATGGAGTGTAATGCAGACTAATGGTTTTTAACAACACCGTTTGAAACCATCCAAAACACTCTATTTATTCAGAATACCTTAGCAACCACATAGTAACACCCTGGAAACCGCCCACACCATCATAGCATTGCCCTAGCAATCACTGGGAATATTATTATTATTATTTTGATAACAATAATGTTTTTAATAATTTGGAATTTAAATCGAAATAAATGTTGAAAATTGGAAATGCTGCAAATAATCCTAAATAACAGCACTAACACTCACAAACTTTTGTTTTCCTCTCTCATATACTGTATGTAATATTTCTCAATATTCGTGGATGTGTTTTTGCCAATCGGCCCATTAGTGGGATAATGAGAGGAAGAGAGCTGGCTCTGTGTGGCTTGTTTCGTAATGCTGCGTCTGTGATACCTCAAACACTACAAACACATTCAAAACTCATACTCCAGCATCATACTTCCATCAGTCTGTTTGACAAGCCTGACACCACTTATGTCTACAAAGAGGAATTAATATCATGCAATAAAACGAGAGGAGGAAGACAGAGTGAAAGATTTAGATGGATGAAGTGTTTTTTTTTCTTCCCTCGTCAGAGGTCAAGGTTCAGGTTTCTTGATCTTGACGTCTACTGTTTAATGTGATGGGTTCTGTGTTCATACATGTGTGCATATGCTCCCACGTTCACTCCCCAAATTGTTTTATCACCAAAAATGAATCTGACAACAACGCTATGGTAATGAGTGGTTCTGACCCACTCCCAGGAAGTCTTGATATCAGAATGGTTCAGACGGAGCTCTCTTGGGCATCTGCAGCACTGAGCTCACAGTTTGAAGCTGATAACCAGGTGGAAAGGCAGACTGGAGTCCGCCGAGTGTCTGCCCAGATGGAGAGAAGCCCTATCGCAGCAGTGATAGAGAGGACATGGTGACTGCCTCTAATACAACATGTCTCAAACTCCTACATTAAGATACCATACATGACTGCCTCCCTATTCCCACACACAAATGCACATGGTTTTCTCTATTTTCTAAAGATTTTCATCCACAGAGAGGCCTATCAGTTCATGTATGGAGTCCTTCCATTAAACGTATTGCCTCATGGTAAATGGACTGCATTTATATAGCGCTTTCAACAGACCCATGGCCATCCAAAGTGCTTTACAAATTGCCTCACATTCACCCATTCACACAACTCATTCATACACTGACAGCGGTCGTATCAGCCATGCAAGGCGTCATCCAGCTCGTCGGGAGCAGCTGGGGTTAGGTGTCTTGCTCAAGGACACCTCGACACTTGAACCACCAACCTTCCGGTTTGTAGAAAACCTACATGAACCACTGAGCCACTGCCGCCCCATGCTCTATACAATCCTTAAAATTTAAATATTTTATTTTATATTTTATATTTGAGTTCTTAAGAAACCATCTTATGCTGGTATTTCAAAATAAATGGTAAAATTGTTTGCTTTCTGTGAAGCAGTTTTTCTCTAAATACTTCAAACCAACACACAGATCTAAAAAACAAACAATAACTATAATATAACATCAAAAACAATGAGCCAATTTAAGAAAAAAAAACCTATATTTGGTAGTTTGACATTTGAGTTGCCATACACTGAAAATTTCAATATCAGGCGTTTCCTCTGTGTTATGTTCATGAGAGCTTATGAGAGAAGTGAACAAATCATTTACTACTGCCAAATGCATTGTAAGTAGATCGTCGAAACTTTAATGTTTTTGAAAGAACTCTTTTTCGTTCATCAAAGCTGCATTTATTTTGATTAAAAATGTGGCATTTATTTGGCACCAATGCTCTCCATGATCTACTAAGGCTTTGGGAAATGCAGCCATGGTTTTAAAATTCAACAAGACCATCTGCAAAAGACCCGTGGAGAGGATAATTATCAGTGAACAGAAATGTATATTTCAGTCTGTTCCTCACATATAGCTAATGTTTTTTCTTCAAAAAAATTGAAATATATCACACAAATCTCATATGATACCTTCATGGTGCTTTTGTGTCAGTGTGTGCAGCTTGAAAGCTCCAGTCCTTATTCATACTGCAGTAACTGCATGTTAAAAAGCAATTCTTCAGAACTTCTTTTGTGTTCCACAGGAGATGCAGGTTTGGAACGTCATGAGGGTGAATAAATGATGACAAAATATTAATTTTGGGGTGAACTATTTCTATTATGCTATTTTAAAATGGAGTTCTTGTCTATGGACTGCAGTATTTTTAAATGTTGTGGGGGAAATGGATTGAGGGTCAGAGCAGAGACTGAACCACCAGAACTGCAACTTCAATATCCATCATCACTTTGTCAGATGGGGTTGGTCTAATGTGCTCTAATGTCTTCCAAAAGGATGTTACTACAGGAAGGAACACGAGAAAGAATTGGTCCCTTGGGTGTGTGTGAGTGTGTGTGAATCTTAGACGTGTGCATCAAAGCAGGCAATGGGTTCAGGAGATGCTGCAGTAAGTGCCAAAGTCCATCACTTAATAACATACTTCATTACACACACACACACACACACACACACACATAAACAGAATTATACACAATTGTTCAAAAGTTTGGTAAGTTTTTTTTTTTTGAGAGAGAGAAGTCTCTTTCGTTCATCAAATTTCGTTCATAATTTCGTTGTTTTTACTGTTAAAGTAAAAACAGTAATACTGTGAAATATTGTTGCCATTTAAAATGAGTGTTTTCTATTTGTGTATATTTTAAAACGTAATTTATCTCTACGATGGCAAAACTGAATTTTCTGCAACATCACTCCAGTCTTCAGTGTCACACGATCCCTCAGAAATCATTCTCATAAGTTGATTTGGTGCTCAGATAGCATTTATTATGATCAGGGTTGAAGACAGTTGTGCTGGTTAATAGTTTTGTGAAAACCATGATACACTTTTTATGATTCAAGGATGAATAGGAAGTTCAAAAGTAAAGCATTATGAGAAATATAGATATTTTGTAACATTATAAATGTTTTTATTGTCACTTTTGATCAATTTAAAGCATAATAAAAGTATTAATTTCTTCTTTTAACTTTTCAACTAAGGTTTTATATAAGGATGTTCTGTCAGATTTAGCCAACTGAAAGCAAAGTATTGCTAAGTAAAACCCACACACACATTAAGGTGTGAGTAACTGAAGAATAAGGCTCATTAAAACACAATCAATGTCATTTGTTTTCCGGCGCTTATGTTCGCTCCAGTACTTCTTTATCTCCATCTGTTCTTGCCATGGAATGCAATATCATTAACAGTGACCCTGAAAAGCTAAACTGCTAGATATTTTTCTTCTTTCGAACATATTTGTTACGATTTTGTTTAGTCGGCGGTATTTATGTTTTTATCTCTGTTTATTGTCTGTCTAGCACAGTGTTAAGTGTGTGTCTGCTTCTCAAGAGACCAGCTGCATGCATTCTACGACACTTCCCATGTTCACAAACACTCTGATGCTCTCTCTATGGAGCTGAAGCTTCGTTAAGTATTTAAGCTGAGTTCTACAGAGACGAGGTGAGCAACGACTGATGATTGAGGCGTTTTATTTAACACCAACACTTGGGGATAGTCAAGATTGAGTGATTCATGTATGACTCTTTCTTTCACTCACTCACATACACATATACATGTACTCACATAGTCAGAAACACACACACGTTGATACATATAAACACCTTATACATTTTCCAATTCCTCCCCATGGTCCTTTCATCCTTCTCTTGCTCTGTAAACATGACAGAATTCAGCAGATGAATGAAGTTGAACTCATACAGTGCGGAGTAACACTCATGCTGATGACATTCCTGTCCACACACCTAGATAGTAAAACTGTCAAAGGAACAGTTTTGTCATTTTGTCATTTACTCACCCTGCTGTCATTCCAAACCCACCTGACTTTTATCACTGTAAAATATTTGCTGCAATTAGTTACAACAACTTTTTTGTAACAATTTGAACTTAAATATCCAACCTAACTAAACTAACGATAACTAAACTTATAAATAAAAGTAAAGCATGAACACTTTTTAAGTTGAAACAACACATTATTACTTATTCTAATGTAAAATTTTAAGCTGTGATAACTAAAATTGTTTTTTTGTTTTTCATTTGCAAAAGAAGATATTTTGTTTTTTTCCTTAAAGGTGCAATATGTGATTGTCTTTAGAAATTTGTTTTATTATGCTGGTTGAAAGTCTCTTCACATCTGAAAGCAATCATTAAGTTAAGCAGTCTAAATGTATTTTCTATGTATTTATATATTCTGTGGAAGGCGTAGGACCAAGAAATGTTCGTCCAATCAAAATGTTCAGCCCCAACATTATGATAGGATTTTCTACCTGCCTATCAACATATGCATTTGCGAGAATGGCAGACAAACAACAACAACCTGACCGTCCTTGGTATTATAGTACTGTTACTAACTGTACTATAAAGTTTTCTCACCAGTGAATGACACATTATGTAGTAATGTTGTCTCTGGTCATCTGGTCTGTGCTTGTTCATGGGTTCAGGAGGTGTGGCTAAAGACAGCAATTGGCAGGGAGGGTGGGACATACACTTTCAGTGCTATCCGGCTAATGTTAGCATTTTCCAAGATGTCTTACTGTATTTTTAATAGGGAAAAATGCACTAAACTTCTTTAACCTGATAACTGTCACTCACGTTTTTGAAGATAGACTTGAATGTGCATGATACAAACCAAAATTTTTATATTTCATGACTGAAAACATTTTGTAACATGATTTTGATGTGCCATTTACATGGTAAATGTCTGATTTTAAAATGGGTTTTGAAGGATGAATTTTGAGATTTTATGTTTTCAAGTGATATATAACTTCTGATGATTTCTAAAATGTGATAGAGAAAAAGGCAACGAGGAAGTCTTTTTTTTAAACAAAGGTCAAAGCTCCTTTTGTAATGTGGATTTCTGAGGGTGCACTCTTGTCATAAATTGATCTATTACTTTTCCTACATAATTTTTTACAAAAAATATTGGTATAATATATATTTGGGAGTCTTAGACCTTTCCAACGATATATAGTTTGTCAAGATTAGATTAAATTTGATTGTAATATAGTATAGTCAACGTAGGTGTCCCGTATACGGGACAGGGTGACATTTAACAGGTTAAAATCATTGTTTTATTAGCAAAAAGCAGAAACTCTCACTGTTATTCATCGTCGTCAGAATACTCCATCTGACATCAGATGTGCAATCTGGGTTATATGAAGTGACAGGAATACATTTTTTAAGTGAAGAAAAAAAACTTTTTTTTCAATAATTCCTTGGGCAACGGTCTCCTCTGTGTCACTCCTGATCACCAGGCTGCTCATGCTCTTCTATGTCCTCCGTGCCACAAGGATGCACTGTTTTATTTCAAATCAAAGCTAAATACACTAAGAAATAGCGCACATCTGATGGCAGATGGATTATTCTGACGACTACTTTTCATACCTTTTATGGACCTTGACACTGTTATTTACTTGGCAGTCTATGGGACAGTCTTAAGCCTCCAGGTTTTCATTCAAAATATCTTAAATCGTGTTCTGAAGATGAACTAAGCTTTTACGGGATTGGAACGACATTGGGGTAAGTGATTAATGACAAAATTTTAATTTTGGGGTGGAGTAACCCTATAACAGACTTTTCTAGATTTTAACAGTTGCTCTTTTTGTGATGAACGGATTGAAACAACAGAACAAATATTTTATGATTGTAAATATGTATGTGCTGTTTGGGAATATTTGCATTACTGGTTACTTCCTAAATTTGTAAATTTCTCTGAATAAAAAATGAAAAATGAACTAGCATAAACAATCTCAACACGGCTATTGCACCTGGTTGAGGTTAATGACTTAACATCATCAGTTCTCAAACCTTTTAACCAATCGGCATTGATGTTAAACTTGTTCGCATTAAACTCAAACTCATTGGAGATTCAAAAGTGACAACCTGCTACATTCCAAACATAATCTTGAAATGAATCCACCAAATAACTTGTCAACACGTGAATTTTCCCCCTTAAAAATTACTCTAGCTTCTCTTCAGTGTAACCTCAGGATCCACTAGACACTCCCGCCAAATATTTTGATAACTGTCAGCAAATAACTTGCGCAGTAAATCTGCATCATGGCCAGATTTCAAACTTAATTTATCTGATTCTTCCACATATTTGCTCACAGTGCAGCCGGTCAGAGTTTTCCCAAACAAGTACAAAAATGCTTAATTTTTCCAAAACGCATCAAGTCTTCCCGTCAAGACGGTGGACAGAGTTCAGTCCGAGTGTCTGTGGTGGAAAGAAAACAAGTTGAGTGTTTGAGCTACACATCTTAGTGAACCTCTTCGGGTCAAAGGTCAAACGATCTCTCAGAGCATGTGTCTATTTCAGTCCCTCTTTACAAGTTCTCTGTCTTGTCCCCTTTAGTTGCTTATGTTTATCTTGAAATAGTGAAATATTAGCAATTTTAATCTCATTGAATGCCTCAAAGATTTGTATAGATAGATTTGGCAGACAAGACCTGTTCGACACAGAAGAGAAGTGTTTGAAAGGAAATAAGGAGTTTTATACAGTTGTAGTGGATGTGGTGTGTGTCTGCATGCACGTGTATTTGTGTAAAGCTTTCAATCTATCATTTTAGTGACCGTATGATAGTTCTTATTGCTTTTCCTCGTGATTAAAGATAATAAACGCATATGTGCTTCCCTTGTGACTTTTTCCTTACAGTCTCTCATTCATCTATCTGGCCTATACACAGGTGTCTGAGAGGGGTTAATGCATACGTGCGGTCTCTCATCCATACACAGCTGTGCAGATAACTTTTAACCCACATGCTACACACACACACACACACATACATTCAGCATGATGGATCAGTTATCAAAGGCAGTTGGTGGACGAAAGTGCAGTTCTTTTCATTTTAAAGACGACAAATAGCAACTTAAACATTAGAGAAAAGGTAAAAACAAAGAGATGGTGGATAGGATGGCTGCTTAGGCAAGCACAAATCTGGCTTTGATTGAGGCCAAAAAGGAAAATCCAACTTTTATAATAATCTTTTCCCATTCATTGTTTTTTAAACATCTTGCTCTTATTGAGAAAGAGTTTCTAAGGCAAACATGAGAACATGAATCATTTAACATGAGAACATGAATCATTTATTTAGCCTGTTTTAGTCACCTTAAACAAAACCGTATTGTCTTGATTCCTGTAAAAAGAGAGTACTGCTTCCCCTCTCTTAAAGGATTAGTTCATTTCCAGAATACGAATTTCCTGATAATTTAATCACCCCCATTTCATCCAAGATGTATCATCATCATGACTTACTGTCTTCAGTCGCAAAGAAATTAAGGTTTTTGAGGAAAACATTCCAGGATTTTTCTCCATATAATGGACTTAAATGGTATCCATTAGGCTTCAGACCTGCAACTGAAGAAAGAAAGACATGAACATCTCGGATGACATGGGGGTGAGTAAATAATCAAGATATATTCTAATCCTGTATGTGAGCTAAACCTTTAATGACATTTACACAGGTGCAGAAATTTGTTCAATATTAATATGCTATTCAAGAAAAAAAATATAGAACCAAGAAGGATCATTGGGATAACATTCAAAGCCTGTGCAGTTATGTTCAAATAATGTACATAAAAATATTGATGTAGTAAAAGAAATCATTTCTAATACAGTTTGAAAAAAACAAAAAACAAGAGCAAACATTTGTATTATAGCATAACTATGGAATGCTCTGCACACGCACACGCGCGCGCATACATACACAAACACAACTATATTTTTGACATTTAAAAAATATATTTATTAAATATACTAATATAACATATTATTTAATAATTATATTTCATAATTTTTTATTTAGTTCATGTATATAATTTACATTATATATACATGTTAACTGTAAGAAATAACAGTATACAATATGTATATTGTTAAATATAATATAAATATGTATTTTAATACAATTGTAATTGGTTTAAATGGATATGTGTGTAATTAACTTTTTATCATTTTAGATTATTTAATTAATATATAATTAATGTACATTATATATCAATTAAAATTGTATCATTTTAATGAAGTAGCTGTTTAAAATATTATTATATTATATTTGTTTAACAAATTTTTTTTTTAAATATATATGAAGATATATAATTAAATCATTTATAATCGATTCAAATATTTGTGATTCCTTAGCAAATTGATGCAAATACATTGGGAGAGAGAATGGAAGAGCGGAGTGAGGGCTGCTGAACTCATCCAGTCACCCACACATTCTAACAGGATATGAAACTCAAGAGGAAAAATTCAAATCTCATGTGAATAAGTCTGATGATTAATCTCTCTCTGCTGGGCTCACTCACATGTCTGACAGTTTTTTATTGCTTATGGTTTTGAGTTTTAATAACATCCTCAGATCTAAGAGGTGAACTGTTGTGTCATCTTGACCATTACGTTCATTAAGCTCATGATCGTTATGATTTCAAATGAGGGCTGCCATGACAATGAGGAAGGATTCTTTTCTAGGAATCTTTTCTAAAACTCAAACCTCCCCTCACAAAGATAGCTGGCACACACACACAAAACACATAAACAATCACACAAAGAGAATACAAAGGTCAGAAACTGGAACAAAAGCTAAAAAAGAATCTTTCAGAAATTAACCAAGTATCAACAGCATTCATTATAAATGAATATTTACTTGTGCTGATGGATAAAACACCAACGCACTACCCCCTGAAAGCACAACACCCTCTTGTTACATGTGCACTTTACCAAAGCAGACAGTGACGTATTTGTCCGAGGTCAAACAGTCATTCACCATCTTATCTGTACTACCTGGGTCACTTATATTTTGGTTCTTCCAGTACAAACAAAACAACAATCTGTATAATCCAAGCCAGTGAATGCTTATATTACATATGCGAGGTGATGGTTACTGACTGGCAACTTGTATTTTGTCATGCCATACAAACCAACTTATCTTTAATAGTGACTAAAATAGAGGCTGTATACTGTGCACATACACACTACTGCTAAATACAGCCATTACACTTCTTCTGACCACTTTATCCCAGTCTGTACACACAAACATGTTTCTCAGTACATTTAACCTAACAGAGACCAGGGTTAGCTTGGGCTCCAAAGCTTAACAGGGTGAAACAATGAGGTCCTCGACAATAAAAGCAAGTTACTTAGCAAACGACAACTAAACCAAAACTGCTTTTTTACAGTCACAGACACTTTCACATTTTCACTTTTTTATTATTTTTGAAAGAATATATATTATTAATAAAATATTATTATTTCATTAAAGTAGCTATTATTTATAAACACATTTTAGAATATATTTCAAAATGTAAATAATTCCTGTGATGACAAAGCTTAATATTTTTATGGAAAAGATTATACATTTTTAGGATTATCTGATCAACAGAAAGTTCAAAAGAATCTTTTGTAACAGAGTAAATATCTTTACTGTCACCTTTGATCAGTTTGTGGCCATGAATAAAAGTATATATATATATATATTTTTTTAATAAAAAACTAATTGACAAGTAAGAATAATAATAATTGTTTACAGATGTACACTTTGACATATCAAAACCCGAGGACTAACTAAGTAGAGCTTGACTGATATCACCCCCTTAATGATCAATACAAATTAATTTTAAGTTTTTGATAACCAATATGTTTAATTGATTTTATAATTAATTGCAGTAATATAGTACTACAAAATATTTTTTTAACAATAAAAACATGATTATGAATATTTTACTACTAATAACAGTTGTTATTGTTATTTATGGAAAGTTTTTCATGATCTAAGTAATTACAAACTAATTGTTAAGCTATATTTAAAGTACCATAGGAAAAAAAAATGCCCAAATCGATTACGGGTTTATCTCTGATAACTCACTGACTAACATGGAACAAGGCATCCTGGGTAATAAAACATTTACCCAGGGTTAATAATTACCCTGGGTTAACCATTTTAGATGTGAAAAGCCCAGTAAACTGACAACAACACTGTGCAGCTGAATTTACTCCTGAAAAATCTAGATATTGACAAACAATTCTACACAAAATGTGTTAAATGTCTACAGAACAAGACTGAATAACTAGATAGTAAAGTTTGTTTTCAAACTTTAAGTTGGCTTGAAAAAGCCTGGCCAGAAAGTTAGAAAAATGTAGAAAGTTTGAAAAGCTTAAAAAGTTTTAAAAATGTAAAAGTTTGAAAAGTTAAGAAGTTTAAAAAAGAAAGTGATTAACATATTACTAGCATTATAAGCAAGTGACTACCATGTCGTTAGCATGATTAGCAAAGTTGTTAACATGTTTCTAGCATGTTGAGAGCATGATTTTAGCATGATTAGCATTTTGCTAGCATGTTTCTAGCATGTGACTAGCATGTTTCTAGCATGATTAGCATGTTGCTAGCATTTCGCTAACATTTTGCTAGCATGATTAGCATGTTGCTAGCATGTTTGTAGCATGATTAGCATGTTGCTAACATGTTTCTAGCATGATTAGCATGTGGCTAGCATGTTGTTAGCATGTTTCGAGCATGATTAGCATGTTGCTAGTATGTCGCTAACATTTTGCTAGCATGATTAGCATGTTGCTAGCATGTTTGTAGCATGATTAGCATGTTGTTAACATTTTAGTAGCATGATTAGCATGTGGCTAACATGTCTCTAGCATGATTTTCATGTTGCTAGCATTTTATTAACATGATTAGCAAGTGACTAGCATGTCGTTAGCATGTTTGTAGCATTATTAGCATTTTGCTAGCATTTTGCTAGCATGATTAGCATGTTGCTAGCATTCCACTAGCATGTTTGTAGAATGATTAGCATGTTGTTAACATTTCGCTAGCATGTTTGTGGCATTATTAGCATTTTGCTAACATGTTTCTAGTATGATTAGCATGTTGCTAGCATGTTGCTAGCATTTTTGTAGCATGATTAGCATGTTGTTAGCATGTAACTAACATTTTGCTAGCATGATTAGCATGTTGCTAGCATGTTTCTAGCATGATTAGCATGTTGCTAGCATGTTTCTAGCATGATTAGCATGTTGCTAGCATGTCGCTAACATTTTGCTAGCATGATTAACATGTTGCTAGCATGTTTGTAGTATGATTAGCATGTTGTTAACATTTTAGTAGCATGATTAGCATGTGGCTAGCATGTCTCTAGCATGTTGTTAGCATGTTTCTAGCATGATTAGCATGTTGCTAGCATGTCGCTAACATTTTGCTAGCATGATTAGCATGTTGCTAGCATGTTTGTAGCATGATTAGCATGTTGCTAACATGTTTCTAGCATGATTAGCATGTGGCTAGCATGTCTCTAGCATGTTGTTAGCATGTTTCTAGCATGATTAGCATGTTGCTAGCATGTCGCTTACATTTTGCTAGCATGATTAGCATGTTGCTAGCATGTTTGTAGCATGATTAGCATGTTGTTAACATTTTAGTAGCATGATAAGCATGTGGCTAGCATGTCTCTAGCATGATTTTCATGTTGCTAGCATTTTATTAACATGATTAGCAAGTGACTAGCATGTCGTTAGCATGTTTGTAGCATGATTAGCATGTTGCTAGTATGTCTCTAGCATGTTTTTAGAATGATTAGTATACAACTAGCATGTTGCTAGCATGATTAAAATGTGACTAGCATGTGGCTAGCATGGCTAGCAAGTGACTAACATGTTTCTATGCTAATCCAGGTAAAACCAGTTGATTCAGTTAGAAACCAGCTAAGACCAGCGTGACAGTGGCCAAAACTACTTTAAAACCATGTTAAAAGCATGTTTTTGACATGATTATCAAGTTACTAACATGTTGTTAACATGTTTCTATGATAATCGAGCTAAAACCAGTTGATTCAGTTAGAAACCAGCTAAGACCAGCTTGACAGTGGCCAAAACCACTTTAAACCATGTTAGAAGTATGTTTCTAGTCTGATTAGCAAGTTACTAGCTTGTTATTAACATGTTTCTATGATAATCTAGTTAAAACCAGTTGATTCAGTAAAGAAAACCACCTAAAACCAGCTAAGACCAGCTAAAGCCAGCTTGACAGTGGCCAAAACCACTTTAAACCATGTTAGAAGTATGTTTCTAGTCTGATTATCAAGTTACTAACATGTTGTTAACATGTTTCTATGATAATCTAGCTAAAACCAGTTGATTCAGTAAAGAAAACCACCTAAAACCAGCTAAGACCAGCTAAAGCCAGCTTGACAGTGGCCAAAACCACTTTAAACCATGTTAGAAGTATGTTTCTAGACTGATTAGCAAATTACTAACATGTTGTTAATATGTTTTTATGATAATCTAGCTAAAACCAGTTGATTCATTAAAGAAAACCACCTTAAACCAGCTAAGACCAGCTAAAGCCAGCTTGACAGTGGCCAAAACCACTTTAAACCATGTTAGAAGTATGTTTCTAGTCTGATTAGCAAGTTACTAACATGGTATTAACATGTTTCTATGATAATGTAGCTAAAACCAGTTGATTCAGTAAAGAAAACCACCTAAAACCAGCTAAGACCAGCTAAGGCCAGCGTGACAGTGGCCAAAACCACTTTAAAACTTGTTAGAAGTATGTTTCTAGTCTGATTAGTGAGTAACTAGCATGTTGTTAGCATGTTTCTATGCGAATCTGGCAAAAACCAGCTAAAAACAGTGGATTCAGTAAAAACCAGCTAAAACCCAGCTAAGACCAGCGTGAGAGTGGTCAAAACCACTTAAAAACCAGTTTGTGAGACTAGCCAAAACAACTGATCAGCTTAGGCTGGTTTTAGCTGTATTCTCAGTAGAGAGTTTTTAAGGTTTGCCCTGGTAGTAGACAGCTTAAATATATTATAAGCCTTATTTTTCAAAAGTTTGTACCCCCGCAATGAAAGTCTATGGGATTTAAGGTGGTTTTGGTAGTCTGGTTTACTTGTGTGCCCAACATTGAGTTGCCCCGCTGCAAAATTAATACACATAATAATGCCATAAAAAATACACTTGCAACAGTCTTTTTCCATGCTCCCTTGCTGTTTTCTTTTTTTAATAAAAAGCCTGGGCTATGATAACAGCTATGACAGGGTTGTCTAGCTGGATGTGAAATAAGTCATGCCTATTTTTCTCGTGTATGTATTTCACAGTCTTGCCACCGTCGCGTTGTGGGCAACGACACACAAGATTACTGAAACAATGCATTTTAAATCAAGGAGATCATAAGGGGTCCAAGCACAATGGTTTGTATAGATGATGCAGTTACACACTGTATAAAATTGTTTAATTTGTACTGTATGTTCATTCTATTTATTTATTTGTGCTATTTACATAATGTTTACTTTTTTTAAGTTTGTTTTTGTTAATGTAAAATAGCACTGCATAGTCTTCACTGTAAGATAAAATACACAATCAAACCAAAATGTATTCAGACACCTTCAACATTTCTCACATAATCACAGTTTATTTGCTGTAGTTTAGAAACTGGTAATAATATATGACAATAACTCAGAACAAATTCATCTTGATAATTTCGGATAACTTTGATAAAAAGATATGTAATGGAATCAACCAAAACTTCAGACTGTCAGTATGACAATATTTACACAACTATCAATACTTTGTTGAACAGTTACCAAGCAAGAAATGCTTAATTTGGTTCAGTCTGTGGTGTGAAAAGGTTGCATTAACAATTAAAGAAAGAAACACTTAAGCAAAACATGGGCAGGTCCTTAATTATTATTTTTTTAAATCAATTTCACTGGTAGCCTACTGTATGAAGAATTAGTGGGTATAATATTTCACAGATCGCTCTTTTGCCATACTCACTTACATAAATGAACTAGTGGCCTGCACCCACTAGTAAAACAATTCTATCTTATTTTTGGATTGACTTTGGATAAATTCTTGTACTACAAGGTAATTCAGTCAAGAGCAGTGAGTGATTTACTTTCATTTTCATACATTAAAGACTCTGACAGCAGAGCTAGTAAATTAGGCGCGGTCCCTTTAAGAGACAAACGCATCCATTATGATGATACACATCCGATTTTTTTTTTGCAAATCTTTACTTTCACTTAAGACATAACCACATACTTATTCGAACACACTTTCCAACACGGGTATTTCGACATATTTTGTATGTATTTGTTGTCGGTACAAAAGCAAGAAGACTTTGAGACGCGTCTCTGCTTGCTCCCTGAACAACACCGCGCTGCTGAATTGAGCTCTTTTGCTTTTCGCTCTTTTTTCTGTTTATTTAAACTGCGATTTGAATTTGTTCGTTCAGGTCCAGGAGGAAGTGAACGTCCTGAACGACAGCTCTGTTCAGTGTTGCTGTCCCTGTCCGCGATACGCGCGGCTCTCTCTCGTGCACACGCGCCATCAGCTGCTCAGTTCAGCTTTCCCGCAGCGCGGGGCTGAAGCCAACTTGATGTGTTGAATGCTCGGAGCACGTTATAAAACGTATTCTTAAAATACACATTTCTGTTTTAATAAATGGTCATATTAAATCATAGCATAACACATAAGTAGGTACAAAAATAATCAGTGATGCATGCGACCCTTTTGGTCTCAGTGTAGCTCCCTGCTTTACCATGTTATGCAACGCTGAGCAATTGCTGCGACGTTAAGCCTGACAGAGAAATCTCACAAGCACATATAAACACTCATTTTCATATGTGTAATATATTCTTCTAATTGTTTTGTGCCGTTTCGCTGCAGTGTTTTAATGTGAAAGGCTGTAAATGTGTACTTCAAGTGTTCAGAGAAATAGGCTACATCGCAATCTCATCTGTGACGTTCAGCATGATGATTCAGTTAGAAACCAGCTAAGACCAGCGTGACAGTGGCCAAAACTACTTTAAAACCATATAATATATTATTCTAATTGTTTTGTGCCGTTTCGCTGCAGTGTTTTAATGCGAAAGGCTGTAAATTCTCTGTGGACTTCAAGTGTTCAGAGAAATACATCGCCAGCTCGCGGACATTTGGCTGCCGCGAATATATCATGTTATTACTTTAAACAGTTCAGAAACATCTGAATTTAGCTCTTGGTGTGTTCTAACGTGTGGATTGCGTGCAATCGCCGTTTTAAAAGGTCTTAAATTAGAATGAATTCGCTCGTTGTGAGCTCCGTGCAGACAGACTGAGCTGAGCAGCAGTGATTCTTCTCTCGTCTTTCTGACTGCTCTCTGCCCAGAAATAAATTATTAATGAGCCCTGACCCCTGTAATAATCAGATATGTTGGTTTAGCTTGTCAGTTTGAAGGAAATTGTATTATTTACTTGTATTTTTAACGGTTTAAAAGTGAAACGAAACCCGACTCCGCCCCTAAATCTCATTGCAACTGTAGGGGCGCAATTTTTCTCAGACAATGTAAGTCTATGGGTAATGAATTTTGACATTTAAAAATTAATAAAAAAAAAACTTTAAGTCTGATCAGTCTGAAAAGATATAGCACACACCACCGCTCTATCCCGCAGGTGTCTGCCGAGTTTGGGGCTTGTGGCTTTAAAGCCCTAGGAGGAGTAGCGTACAGAATTTCTGTCAGAAAAATAATAATAAGAAAAAAAAGAAGAAGTTTAAATAGCATAACAGTATACAAGCCAACATAATAAGATTAAATAGTAGATCAGTAAGTTGGCTTTTTCAAGCCAACTTAACTAGCTCATAAAAACAGTGAGGTCATTCTCTTCTGGGCTTGAGGAGCGCTGCTATAAAATATTCCAGAAACAGCCAAAACTTTGGGAGTTTGGGAAAGTAGGAGTGACTGCTGCAGTCCATCCACACTCATGCAACATTAATGCAGTTGACACTCGCAAAACTTTGCAGTGCATACGTGGCACAAAATCATGTTTAGTTCCACTGTGCAAGCAGATTTACTAAAAGTGTCCAGCTTTGTTATTTGAGCAGTTGAACTTCTGTTCTCCTTGAGAAGCCCTCACATTAAAAACACTCAAGCCCGAGTGACAGCAGAGGTCAGGGAGAGCTGTGACATCACTCACAGTTTTAGGGGCCCGACTGACGTCATGGTCTTTCCCTCCAGCTTTTTATCAGTTTATTTATCTCAAGGAGAAGATGAGAGAAAGATAGAGAGCCAGAGAGAAGAGAAGAGAGGTGTTTGTGATGAGAGAGGCTTGTCTTTATAAACACATTCTCATTGCCTTTCTTGCTCAGTCCAAACACAGCCAGAGCACCGCACCCAAGCACTCCATCGCCACAGAAACCAGCTGACCTCTGACCTCCACCCTCACCTGTGCCAGCCCCTCTACCAAGCCTGAACTTCCTGTTTTTGTGCATTTAACAGAAATGGAAGAGAGAGAAGCAAGACAAACATTCGTAGTGGCACGTAGGTGAGAAAGCTGTTAAAACATGCACATTCAATGGCACTGTCCTATAAAATAGTTTAACCAAAATATTCAGTAGTCATTCAATTTTGAAATACTTTCATCTATTCTTTCTTAATATGGCACGACAAATACAAGTAAGCAATCTACAGGGTTATAACTTGAAAAGTGTAAACTTTGGCACTATAAAAACATTTCACTGTTTGTTTTCAACATCCCAAACAGACCAACAACAACACTGGTTTAACCTTTGGTGTGAGTTTGGGGCGGTACCATCTGAATGTATTTATTAATTTGAATTATTTTACACATTTTGGGATTTAATGGAGTAGGAAGCTGATTTCTATGTAAATGATTGAACTATATTCAGTACAGTTTTAGCATTGATCGTCAGACTTGTGGTAGAAGTTAGCGGTATGTGATTTAGCTGGTAAGAATGGATGATGTAAACACATGGAAGTTCCCAGAACTATGTTTACAGCTGAGACAGAGTCTGTTTTCTCACACTTAGATCCTACGTCTGCTCTTTTTTTTTTACAGCTTAGTGCTGAAACACCAGACACTCTAGTGTGCATAAATCTACTGCCTTCAGATCATTTGTAGAAAATAAACCAGTGGACAGAGCATGTGTGTGTGTCTTTCTGTGACTGTGGTAGTGTCTGTTTTTTTATTTGATAAATATATTGCTTTATCTTTCTCTGTCCTGCAATCTCTTCCTTTCTGCATTGCCAGATGTGATAAAGATGCAGAGATCTGAGAAGTCTCACTCTCTATGAGTTTACAAAGCTGGGAAGTTTTGCCATAAATTGCTTTTCTGTTTACAAGCTATCAGGAAAAATTACATTTTGGCTGATTTATAGTGTATGTATTTGCACAAAATCAAGAAAAAGGGAAAATGTAGTAGGAAATTATCAAACTGAAAAACAAATTATGTGACATTCAGGTTAACAGCACTTTTCTCACAATGATATAGGAATATTATATATAATTATATATAAAATATGCATAATAAAATATGTAATTACTAAAATTTCAAAGTAGAATTTCTAATTTAATTTGGGAAAAACATGGCCGAGAAAACAATAAAAATAAAATGAAAGCACAGTCACTGCACATTAAGTACCTGATTAGTATCACATTATCTTCACGCTACCTTGATCTAAATAGTGAAACTGCACTACGTTCATTCCTGTTCTGATGGCCTGAGTAAGACCTCATTACTGGAAATGGTCTCATGCACATTACCTCATTTATTTACCTGAAAGCCCCAGACAAAGATGTAAAAACAAGGCCAAAAGCATTTTCTTAAAAAAGGGAATATCTTAGCTGGCTGCTCGCCAATGTGTATCATTACCCAGAATGCATAGCTGTAGTGCAGCAATCCCAGTGTTTGGTTCCTGTGATTTCTGCCCAATGTAAACATGGAGGAAAGGTCATGCTCCACCCCTCCTTGTTTACAAATCACCCTCATTACCTCAGCAACACATCCAGCAGCACAAACAATGTTTAATATGATATGATGTTTCAGCATCTCTGTCTTCAAACTAGATAAAGAGGCATCCAGATGTATTTGATTTTATTTTTTACAAGGGTTCTAAAGGGTTTCAGAACTCACATCCTCCTGCAAGCTTAGGCCGTCCAATGCCCCTCATACAACCCCAAACCCTCTTCAACGAAACCAACCCTTTCTTAACCTACGACCCGAGTTCTACATGACCTTGAGCATCTCTGTACTAGCACAATATGCAAATGGTTTTGCTGGTATTAAGCCATCAGGCCATGTTTCTGCTGTTTGGCAGAGTAGATAACAGTGATAGCACTTCCTTTTTCTGATCTCCAAAATGGTAAACAAGAATGATGGCTCTGGAATTGACTTTTTTCCCCATCCAAAAGATGAGCAGATAGAAGAACAGAAGATCCGAGAGGTTCTTGGTGGTCGGGGCCGGGCAGGGCTCATGAGGAGCAGTAGGGAGTGATGGAGAATGTGTTTACTCTGCCTGATCTGTCTGTTTATGTATCTTCTATCTTAATGAACAATGTATTATTTCTCTCAGGAAGAGAATTTCAATGATGCTAAGGTCTATTTTACAGTCTATAAACACACTTAAGTCTCTGAAGTTGCAGTGCGGCAGGGGGCACGGCAGACGTCGCTTGTGGTCTGACACTGCTCTAACCTGCTTTAAATCTCAAGCTTTATAGTAAACAGCTCTGGACATCTCTACAGGGCTTTCCACACACAATTTATTTTATTTACTTCAGTATATTACTGCCAGAGAGGCCCTTGAGATTTCACAAAGCCTATCTGGTAACCAAGGAGGACCTAAACAACAGCACTGAATCACTCTTGAAGCTATTGTGCAGTTTTGCTTGGGAAACGTCCAGTTTGGACAGAGAGTCAAGGGTCTTAGAGTGCAACAGAGTTCAGGCGAGCCCAAATTAGTAGAATCAGAATTGCTTGGTAAATACTTCGGAATGAAAAATTAGAGATGGATTTAAGTAAAATTGCACTGATAAGGAATAGTTCGCCCCAAAATAAAAACAGATTCGGAGAATTAAGCACTTCATCACTTGCTCAGCAATGCAGTGAATGGGTGCCGTCAGAATGAGATTGCAAAGGGCTGGTAAAAACATCACTATTATCCACAAGTAATCCACACGACTCCAGTGTGTGTCATGTTGTGAAGCACAAACCTGCATGTTTGTGAGAAACAAATCCCTCATCAAGATGTTTTTAACTTCAAACTGTTGCTTCTAGAAAAAATTTGAGCCTATAATACATCATAATGCGTTCTCCAATGTAAAAAAAAGTCCATCCCCTGTTGTCCTCTCACATCAAAATCCATGAACACATTTGTTTAGAGCTCTTTTCAATTGTAAACCATGCTTGATCTCTGCATATTTCCCTCCTGATTCAGATGAGACAACTGTTTCAGGGGAAAAACAATATTATGGATAGCTGACTCATATTTTTAGCCGGAAACACAGCTTCCGGCTAAAAAAGCTTGGTGGATTATACAGCTTTTCACTTCACAAAATGTTAAATGGTGGACTGGAGTTCTGTGGATTACCCGAGGATTATATGTTTTTATCACCTGTTTGGACTCTCATTCTGACGGCACCCATTCACTGCAGAGGATCCATTGATGAGGAAGTGATGCAATATGCTAAATTCCAAAAAATAAGGTGACTTGACTCGACTGTCCTCCAGGGACATTACTGATAGTATCATATCAAATAAATTAGAACTATTTATCTGAGGCTGGTTTAGTGTATAATCCAGGTGTCATGAGTTCATTCACAAAAAATGCTTAAGGTCCATTAAGACAGCTGAAAACCCTCAGTTATATCCTTTTCTCCTACTCATGCCAGAGTGGCTACTTCAATTCTGCTGTCCCCTTTCCAGCAACCACAAAACTAACTAACAATTCTTTCTGTCCAGATGCAGCCACTTTGGACATAAGCTGCTGACCCCCTTAAACCAGAGACAGGACAAAATAAAGACAGACAAAACTGTGAATAATATCTCAGAAAGGGTGTCCAAGACAGTTCAGTGCTGGACGATTCCATCAGACTCATGGAAAGATGTGGAAAGTATAAGAAGATAATTTTATAATTATTAAGTACTTATTTTGGATTAACTGGTTCTACATGTTCAGAGGTATTCACATTTGCTGGAGGGCAAACTCCTGCTTCTTTCATTTTCTTTCAAAATTCGTTTCTCCTTGTCAAACACTGAATATTTTTCAACAACTTCAGGCACAAAAAAAAGTGTCAAACATTTAATAAAAGCATTGACAAATGTAGCATTAACTTCAGCAGACACATGGAATCATAATACATTTCAGACTGATAGTCAGCTTCATCTAATGAACTCTCAACACAGTCTGCAAATGTTACGGTGTTTACAACAAAACCATACTTCATAGTATACATATCCTTATATTACTGATTGATACTGCCTGGAAGAAAAAAAAAGTAAATAAAAAAAAAAGTAATAAATGACTTGTTTAGGAGTTCAGAATTGATTCTTTCTTTAATTTACATGCACAGACAGCTACAGTACACTATGCCAGAAAGACAATATATTCGTTCAAATGTTAAAATGAGTGAGTAAAAAAAAAAAAAAAAAAAAAAAAAAAGGTTAATGTTTTAACTCATAGCAGGTGAAATGGAAAAATTACCTTTTGAGTGAGATTGATACTGCCTGGAGGAAAAAAAAGGAAATTAAAAAAAAATATGTTAATGTAAAAAAAATTGTATGTCTGCACAAAATGTGCTGATAAAACATAAAACATTTTTTAAAGTGTTATAGAAATTATCAATTTGTTTTATTATTTTTATTTTGGACATATGGAGTTTTTAAAGATTCATATTTGTTGTCTGTTTAATTCATTTGAATTCACATGAAATATTAATTTCTGCTGGAAATGCTGCCGTTGTAAAAACTAATGGTAGGTAAATTTTTGCGACATATTTGGCCCATGTCTCAAGATTAAGTATCCAAATTATACTGTTGTTATTGGAACATAATAAAGTTTCTCGTACCAAAAGATGGCACTAGCAGTCTGTCGTTTATAAAGGAAAATATAAGCTCTCCACTTAAACTTGGGTGGTTGTTCTTCTCCTATCCGTGTGGAGGCGCTGTAGTGTGTTTGAACGGGCAGTTTCTCATCTCGCGCAGGAACTGACGCATCCTTCACAACAATCGCCGGTTGTCTGTTGTTTGTGTGTTGACGCTTTTGTTGCCCTTCAGACCGTCAATTTTTTTTATTCATAAAGATTTTTAAACATTTAAACACTCGTTTTAATATCGTCTCACAACATTTTATAATAAAATTATCTCGAACGCACCATATCAGTAAGTTAAAGTTTATTAGCTCAGTGTGTTTGTTTATTCACTTAGTTATTAACTAAACCTCTCTGTTGTTTAAACTAATTTATGGCCGCTTTTGCGTGCTTATGGACATTTAACTGTTTCTTCTAACAGTTATTTAGTGTTTGAGCTGAAATAGCTAGCGTGCACGTTTAATGTTGTCTCCTGCTGATTAATTGCCTGTGTTGCTTTCGATAAACGTTTGTTGAATGAAAAATTTGTTCTAAAATAAAATGTTTTACCCTGAAATGTAAATTAATTTGTTAGGAGTTATAAAATATACTAAGTTAGCACACTGTTTTGCAAGCGTATTGTTTTGTCATTTGATCTTGTATGCTAAAATAGAGAAGATGTAAAATAATAGCTGCTTTGATATTTTTCTAGTAGGCATCTCCGAGCTTTTTCACTTTATGATATAAGTAGTCATTTTAACAGATGCATTTATCACACAGGGGTCATTCCCCATGGAAAAGCTGGGGTTAAGAGCCTTTGTTTGGGGCACAATGGTCATAGTTAATTAATCACCACCTATTGTGGTTATTAAACCTAGAAACATTTGGTTGCAAGTCATTTAAGACATGAAACTTAGTTTAAGCTAACGTCAAAATGCAATGTAAAACCACCTGGAATTCTTATGTTTATGTGTTTTGCAGGTTTTCTTTTGTAACGTGACATGCATCTGTAAAGGGATTGTCGAGCTTAAAACATCTACAGCGGCTCCATGGAACCCAGTAATGATGTGGCGCTTGATATCATTGTTTCCAATGTCGTATCTGTCTTCAGAACCAGGTGCCATCTAAACCTGCGTACCATTGGACTAGAGGGGTCTAATGTCATCTACAAGCCTGAAGAGGGAGTAAGTCTAGACTTTGGAGATGAATTTTTATACTTATGCACCTATATGCTTGGTTTACATGCTATTCATTTAAACAGAAATAATAATTTTGGTTTTCAAAACCTCATCTCATCTCAAAATTTGTGTGATTTTTGTATTTTCAGTTTTTTCCAAAATTTAAAATGCATGGTTATTACATTTAAATCATGTTTGTTTGATCACGTTTACTACAATAGGTAACTGAATGCTTATGCAAAAGGTTGGATGGTTAAGATTTATGAAAATGGCTGACAAATTTGAGAAACAGAATGAGATGATTCGCTGGTGAAAAATTCCAAAATATGTTATTTTTTGAAGACCAGTAGGTTTTTCTGCTATCTCAGTTCTGTTACATAATCATTTAACATGTCTAGTGATTTTTTTTTACTTCCAAGCATGCATTTTGTTCCTTTTAAGCTTTAAAATATTGTAATGCGATGCCAACATGTGCATAATATATGAAAAATACGATCATGTTTTGCCCCTTGCTTGAAATCATCAGTATCAATACTATTAATCAGTATATGACTAATCATTAATTCCTGTTGTTGCTTATGTTTTGTGGATGTTTCTCCAGAAAGTCCTGATGAAGCTGCGGAAACCGCGTATCACTGCCTCTATATGGTCATCAGGGAAAATTATTTGCACTGGAGCAACAAGGTCTTACTAAAATCTGCTCATCAAATGTCAGAATTCTAAATAAGCCAAGAGTTGTTTGTGCTGCTGCTGAAATTGTCAGTCTTCTCTAATCTTTTTGGGCTAAGTGGTAAATTTCATGCATGTTTATTTTTGTTTAGTGAGGAGGAAGCCAAACTAGGTGCACGACGGTTGGCCCGCTGCCTGCAGAAGATTGGGTTCAAGGTGTGTAAATTGATTAAGTGCGACTTCAAACAGCTTTGTAGAACTTCTGAATGATGTATAAATGGAATTTGTCTCATCTGCAGGTGAGGTTCTCGGACTTTAAGGTTGTCAATGTGTTGGCAGTGTGCTCCTTGCCTTTTCAAATTCGCCTCATTGAGTTCACTAAGAATAACCGCCCTATTGCCAGGTAAGCATTGTTTCCTCTGACGGTGTTCTCAAATGACAAAGAAATTTCACTATGCCCATGTATTTGAATAGTATTGTGGATTGCCAGTATTAATGAAAACAGGTAAGAGACAACTGACTGGCTTTGTAAATGTAAAAGTTGTGCTCGTGCTCAATTTTTTACATTTGGTATTAACATCCGTTTTGGGACAACCTGACAACTGGTCAGTCTTAAATACAGGTTTAAACAGTAAATGGATGTAGTGATGAAATCGGAGACTTTCCCTTCAATGAAATCCAGTCACAAGTAGTCGCAGGAGGCACATTTGAGATGTTAACACCAGCTGTGAACAGTAATTTGTCTCGCCTGACAAGTAGTCAGGCGATTGTCAGAGACACCGTCTCTAAAGGAACCTTAAAGGGATATTCCACCTAAAATGAAAATGTTGTCATTAATCATTTATCCCCTTGTCATTCCAATCCTGTAAAAGCTTCGTTAAAGGGGGGGTGAAATGCTATTTCATGCATACTGAGTTTTTTACACTGTTAAAGAGTTGGATTCCCATGCTAAACATGGACAAAGTTTCAAAAATTAAGTTGTACGTTTGAAGGAGTATTTCTGTTCCAAAAATACTCCTTCCGGTTTGTCACAAGTTTCTGAAAGTTTTTTCGAGTATGGCTCTGTGTGACGTTAGATGGAGCGGAATTTCCTTATATGGGTCCTGAGGGCACTTCTGCCGGGAGAGCGCGCGCTCCCGTATAGCAGAGCACAACAGGCATTCACTGATCAGAGCGAGAGCATCGTGAAATGTCACAAAAGAAGTGTATTTTTGGTTGCCAGGGCAAGACAACCCTGCACAGATTACCAAAAAAAAAAAAAAACAGCATTAAGGGACCAGTGGATGGAGTTTATTTTTACAGAGCGTCAACGGAGTTGTGCAAGTGTTTTTGTTTGTCCCCTGCATTTCGAAGATGCTTGTTTTACAAACAAGGCCCAGTTTGACGACGGATTTGCACATCATTTATTTCTTAAGGATGATGCAATCCCAATGAAAAAGGGTCACGATCGTGTGTTGGAACCGCAGGCGGTGAGTAAAACTGCTTAAAATATCTCTGCCTCCTTGTTAGTCCCCTGCCGGAGACCCGGGTTCGAGCCCCGCTCGGAGCGAGTCGTTGCTGCTGCTGCTCTCGTTCAGTTTCAGCCTCGGGATCTGATTCTGGATCATAAATAAACGGCTGAATCTGACTGTTAGCCATGGTTTGTTTTGGTTGGTTTTGTCCTCACTAATGTCAAAGCTTCCAAACGCTCTCAACGCAAAAGCCTACTGGCACTTGTGATTCTTTAGCTCCGCCCACACGTCACGCCTCCAGCCGGTCGTGTTTTTCCTGGAAAAATCGGTACAGACTATCTTTCTCTTATGAATATAATAAAACTAAAGACTTTTTGGAGTTATGAAGGATGCAGTACTACTCTATAGGTACTCAAGATTAACAGGATATTGAGTGAAAACGAGCATTTCACCCCCCCTTTAATCTTTGGAACACAATTTAAGATATTTTGGATGAAAACCAGGAGGCTTGAGACTGTCCCATAGAATGCCAAGTAAATTACATTGTCAAGGTCCAGAAAATATGAAAGAACATAAAAATAACATTGTTAGAATAGTCCATCTGCCATCAGTGGTTCAACCGTAATGTTACGAAGTGACGTGAATACTTTTTGTAGGTGAAGAAAACAAAAATAACGACTTAAAGGGGGGGTGAAATGCTCGTTTTCACTCAATATCATGTTAATCTTGAGTACCTATAGAGTAGTACTGCATCCTTCATAACTCCAAAAAGTCTTTAGTTTTATTATATTCATAAGAGAAAGATAGTCTGTACCGATTATTCCCGGAAAAACACGAGCGCCTGGAGGCGAGACGTGTGGGCGGAGCTAAAGAATCACGAGCGCCAGTTGCGTTGAGAGCGTTTGAAAGCTGTGACAGCTGTGAAGGCTGAAACTGAACGAGAGCAGCAGCAGCAAGGACTCGCTCCGAGCGGGGCTCGAACCCGGGTCTCCGATGGGAGGCGGACGCACTAACAAGGAGGCAGAGATATTTTAAGCAGTTTTACTCACCGCCTGCGGTTCCAACACACGATCGTGACCCTTTTTCGTTCGGATTGCATCATCCTTAAGAAATAAACGATACGCAAATCCGTCATCAAACTGGGCCTTGTTTGTAAAACAAGCATTTTAGAAATGCAGGGAACAAATACAAACGCTTGCACAACTCCATTGACGCTCTGTAAAAATAAACTCCATCCACTGGTCCCTTAATGCTGTTTTTTCTTTGGTAATCTGTGCAGGGTTGCCCTGGCAACCAAAAACACACTCCTTTTGTGACATTTCGCGACACTCTCGCTCTGAATCTGATGAGTGATTGTCTGTGCACAGCCTCTCTCTGCTCTGCTATACGGGAGCGCGCGCTCTTCCGGCAAACGTGCCCTTAGGACCCATATAAGGAAATTCCGCTCCATCTAACGTCACACAGAGTCATAAAAAAAAACTTTCCGAAACTTGTGACAAACCGGAAGGAGTATTTTTGGAACAGAAATACTCCTTCAAACGTACAACTTAATTTTTGAAACTTTGTCCATGTTTAGCATGGGAATACAACTCTTTAACAGTGTAAAAAATATATAGTATGCATGAAATAGCATTTCACCCCCCCTTTAATTCAAACAATTCCTTTGTCAAAAGTCTCCTCTCCTCTACGTATGCAGCTTTTCTGTGTCACAAGGATGTATGGCAGAGAGGAGCATACAGTCATGTGGAGAGACACAGAGGAGATTGTTGACAAAGGAATTGTTGAATAAAGTCGTTATTTTTGTTTTCTTATTTGTTATCTTACAAAAAGTATTCTCGTCACTTCATAACGTTACGGTTGAACCACTGATGGCAGATGGACTTTTCTGACGACGTCTTTCATACCTTTCTGGACCTTGACAGTGTAATTAACTTGGCAGTCTATGGGACAGTCTCAACTCTCCCAAAATTTTCATCCAAAATATCTTAAATCATGTTTTGATGAAAAACAAGGCTTTTAACGAAACGACATTGGGGTAAGTGATTAATGACCAAATTTTGGAGTGGAGCTGAGTATCCCTTTAAGTGTAAAAAAAAAATAAAAATAAAAGAGGAACACTGCTCTCTACTGGTCAAATTGTGTATTGACAATCTCAAAATATGCCACATGCTCTCCAACAGCTGGATTGCAGGTTTCATCACTATATTTGTGTGTATTTTTAGCTATGAACCCGAGCTCCATCCTGCTGCATCATACAGGATTAAAAACCTCAGGAGTACAGTGCAGGTGTTTTCCACAGGCAGTATCACTGTTACAGGTAAAACAAACACATACGCTCAGTATCATTTTCACTACCATAATAAGGGTTTAGCTGCAATGTACTGCAAACATCTGGACCGCTGAAGAACCTTTTAAAATGTATTTAATTAAATATTATGTAAAGTACCAATAGACAAGACTTCAGTGTCAAGTTAGTGATTTTAAATTACCAAGACTTCAGTGCTTGCCTCCATAGAGATCTTGCAGATTACTGCATTAGTCACTTACGTTAAAGAAGTATTCCTTATTTAGCCACATTGTCAACCACTCATTCTTTGCAGCCTCTTCATTCGGAAGTGAAAATAAAATAAATATACTTTCACAGTGTAGGACACAGCGTCTTTGTGACATGATGTTAACCACACAAACAAGATACTGTGTTTGAGGGTGGTTGTTCGACGCCAGCCAATGTCAGACAGGCATTATACAAATGTAGCCATCACGGGAGTGGGATTCGAATAAATGACTTGTTTGGGAGTTCAGAATTGATTCTTTCTTTAATTTACATGCACAGACAGCTACATTACACTCTGCATGAAAGACAATATATTCGTAATGACATAATATGGGGCACTTTATAGGCAGCCCACTGAACTCAAGCTGTGTAGATCATGAAGGTCTGGAAATGAGCAAATATAATGCAGTGAGCTACAATGAGGCTCTGGACTCCTTTTATTTGTTTAAGATTTAAAATCTTTTATTAATTTTTATGATACTGATAATTTTCCTAGTGTTCTTATATATGCAGGAAATAAATATGTATATATATATATTTTTTTCAACTGTATTTTGTAGCATATTTGACTTAATATAGATTATTGAAAACATTTTGGCTTGTTTCTAAAAGTCTGATTTTTTTTTTTACACTTTTTTTTTTCAATATATATATATTTTGCTTGTTTTTATTTAAATGCCGACCTATTTAAGAAGTATTATTTAATGATTTCCACATGCAAACATTTTCACACAAATATACCTATGAATGATGAATGGAACCCACTGTTTAGAACCTGCTTTGTTGTATAAAGAAAGGCTGAACTAATGTAAGATTTTATTGATAATTACCATTTTTCCCTCTCTCTAGGACCAAATGTGCAAAGTGTGGCGTCTGCAGTGGAGCAGATTTATCCTCTGCTGTTTGAGTGTCAGAAAACACGATCATAAAACACACACGCACACGTAGGCACCAGTTAGAAATGAAAAGCACCTTATCATTGAATGTTTTAAGGCTTGTAACTGTTGTACTGTATGTGTCTCCAAGGCAGCTTTTGCCATTTCACGTCCAAGCGGGTCTGGGTCGTGTGTTTTCAGAGTCATGCCTTTGAATGCTGACTTTGGTGTTCGGACCCCACAGCGATTTATGACGACCTCTTAAAGCTCAGAAGAGGACCATTAGTGCATTGACATTGTGTTGCTGACATTGTGTAGTTTATGAACACTTGAATTAACTGTATTATATAATGCATGGAACACCAAAGTAAAAACTGGCAAGTAGTGACATTTAAGGATCACATTTTACTTAAAGTTCTTGGAAATTTGATTCTAGTGATGTCTTTGCAACTCATTTAATAAGTCAGAATTAAGAAGTTAAAGGGCAAACACTTCATATTTAAACAGCAGGTGATGTATATCTGGTGTATACTGTGGACAAGAACACTCTGGGTTGTGAAGGAGTCTTTGGTCCATATGTTTGTAATATGTGAATAATTTTGTATTTTATAACGAACAAAATAAAATAACCCCTATATTAAGTCATTGTGTCCATGTCTCTGCAAGAGTAATATCCCATCATTTCTCATATTTAGGCCCACAAGTCATTCACAAAGTAATACATGTCCACTGCCTCTTTCTTAATAGATTTGTAACTTGATCTTGATTGTGCTTTTATATTTTTTTATCATGTTTAATTTCAACCGCACAAACATTTATCAAAAACGAGTCACAATGTGCCGCTTGAAACGCAGTCATAAGAAAAGTATTTATGTTCTGAATTTTTTCAGATTCTATTAATAATATCTAACAAATGTCGTTTGAAGCTCCTATGTTGCACATGACAGATCGCTGCAGCCTCAGCTGAACTTGAAGCACTTGGCGCGAGTAAACAGATAATCTTTTCCTCTTTACTACTACAGTGCAAAAAAACAAAAAACACGAATAAACTTTTAAAGGGTATTAAAAAATAAACTACAACTTACCGAAACGTATCACGCTTACAGGTGCATCCCAGTAAATTAGAATGTCATGGAAAAGTTCATTTATTTCATTAATTCAACTCAAATTGTGAAACTTGTGTATTAAATAAATGAAATGCACACAGACTGAAGTAGTTTAAGTCTTTGGTTCTTTTAATTGTGATGATTTTTGCTCTTATTTAACAAAAACCCACCAATTCAACAAATTAGAATACTTCATAAGACCAATAAAAAAACATCTTTAGTGAATTGTTGGCCTTCTGGAAAGTATGTTAATTTACTGTACATGTACTCAATACTTGGTTGGGGCTCCTTTTGCTTTAATTACTGCCTCAATTCGGCGTGGCACGGAGGTGATCAGTTTGTGGCACTGCTGAGGTGCTATGGAAGCCCAGGTTTCTTCGACAGTGGCCCTAAGTTCAACTGCATTTTTTTGGTCTCTTGTTTCTCATTTTCCTCTTGACAATATCCCATAGATTCTCTCTGGGTTTCAGGTCTGGTGAGTTTGCTGGCAAGTCATGCACACCAACACCATGCTCATTTAACCAACTTTTGGTGCTTTTGGCAGTGTGGGCAGGTGCCAAATCCTGCTGGAAAATGATCAGCATCTTAAAAAAGCGGCTCAGAAGGAAGCACGAATTGTTCCAAGATTTCTTGGTAAAGGGGTGCAGTGACTTTGGTTTTCAAAAAACACAATGGACCAACACCAGTAGATGACATTGCACATCAAAACATCACAGACTGTGAAAACTTAACACTGGACTTCAATCAACTTGGGCTATGAGCTTCTCCATCCTTCCTCCAGACTCTAGGGTCTTGGTTTCCAAATGAAATACAAAACTTGCTCTCATCTGAAAAGAGGACTTTGGCTAACCATTGGCTAACAGTCCAGATCTTCTTCTGCTTAGCCCAGGTGAGATGCCTCTGGTGTTGTCTGTGGTTCAGGAGAGGCTTAACAAGAGGAATACGACAACTGTAGCCAAACTCCTTGACACTTCTGTGTGTGGTGGATCTTGATGCCTTGACCCCAGCTTCAGTACATTCCTTGTGAAGTTCACTCAAATTCTTGAATTGATTTCGCTTGTCAATCCTCTTAAGGCTGCGGTTCTCTCAGTTGGTTGTGCATATATTTCTTCCACACTTTTTCCTTCCAATCAACTTTCTGTTAACATGCTTGGATACAGCACTCTGTGAACAGCCAGCTTCTTTGGCAATGAATGTTTGTAGCTCACCCTCCTTGTGAAGGGTGTCAATGATTATCTTGTGGACAACTGTCAGATCAGCAGTCTTCCCCATGATTGTGTAGCTTAGTGAACCAAACTGAGAGACCATTTTGAAGGCTCAGAAAATCTTTGCGGGTGTTTTGAGTTGATTAGCTGATTTGCATGTCACCATGTTCTAATTTGTTGAGATAGTGAATTGGTGGGTTTTTGTTAAATTTGAGTCAAAATGAAAAGAACCAAAGACTTAAACTACTTCAGTCTGTGTGCAATGAATTTATTTAATACACAAGTTTCACAATTTGAGTTGAATTACTGAAATAAATGAACACAACATTCTAATTTATTGAGATGCACCTATAATGTCTTCGTCCAATAAGTGTTTGAAACACTGTCGCGAAAACAGCTAGTAAAAAAAGTCACGTGAAGCCACACATACTTCTGATAAGTCATTCACTACAATCTTAACTATAGTTAAATGCATTTGGCTTTGACTTGCCATGCCTTGCTTATGGCCATGATTGCACAATTTACTAAGTGTTTCATAACAGTCAGCTGTAAATATTTAATATAAATCTGTCAATACCAAAACTTTTTTTAAATGAATACAAATGAATCATATTGACAAAAAAACTCTTCTCAACTGACCCATCATGCCATGGGAAGGTTTATTAAGCTAAATTATCACAATGACAACATCAATCAGTTATATCTCTTCAATACTTTGAAATGTGTAGTAACAAGCTTGGCTGTCCTGTTGTTAGCAAATACCCTTGTGAACCTCCCCTCTTCATCTAGGTAAAGAGTCAAACAGTTGTGAGGGCTTTTTCCTCCTGTGAGGGTTGTGCTGTGGCTTCATGTTTTCTTCTATGAGTCAGCAGTCTGCTGCTCAGGTGATTTCTGCAAAACAAGACACGTGTCAGATCATTTTGTTATGCACTTTAAAACAAAAAGTCAGTGATGCATGCAATATGGGACAAAGTGCCAAACATTGTAAAATCACGTGTATGAGTGTCTTTGACCCTCACACCGCTATTGTAAAGACATTTTTAGCCGAATGGGGAACTTGTAGAACAGGTTGCTGAAAAAAATTGTATCATCCCAAGTGTCTGTATTATCAAGTCTCTCCTTCATTGTAAATATGTGTATTTGTAGCCAAATATAATATCTAAGATTTAATCAATGCATTAAAACATTCACATATTCAATGAATTAATTTAATTAATATAATAATTTATTTTAATTAATAAAATGGTCTTAAATGGCAAATTTTTATACATACAGCAATAATAAAAGTGATGCCTGAGCAAACTCCATTAATTCAGGGTGAACTTACATCTTTTTTTCACAGACATGTCATGGCTGGGATTTAAAATGGTCTAAAAAAGCTGGTTTTAGCTTTGTTTCCCAGTTAGCATGCACTTTACAGTCCTCATACATTATATGTTTGTCTTTTGCTTTGATTCATCTGTTCTCTGTAGATCCCACCTTCTTGCATGCCAAAATTGGTTGATTATGTACAATGCCTAATTTTTAGTCACTACCTTCAGCAAGTTTGAGGATAACAAAACCAAAACTCAAAACATTTTAGGCAATTTAGAAATCCTGGTCACACACGGTTGAGTGTGAGTGTTTGTGCTTACTTCATGGCAAGCTCCTTAGAGATCTGTTCCAGCGATCGGCCTTTAGTTTCTGGCACAAATACAATCACAAACACCACCAACACGAAGCTCATAGCAGCATAGGAGAAGATCACGGTGGGCAGGCCGATCCTCTCTACAACCACAACACAGCTCAGTAAATCACCTCTGAAAAGCACTCCTTTCTGCTACAAAAACGGTTTTGTTTATTGTTCTGTGCAACGCTTTGTATTTTTGTGTTTCTTTGTGTTTTCATTCCATCTCTGCAGGAACGTCCCCACGGGTGGTAAATGAATGTTTGACGGACTGCCTTTAAACACAGGTTACTGGAGCCAAAGCAAATTATACATTTGAATGTATGTATCTATTTATCTGATATATAAATATATATGAAAAGTAAAGACATTCTATTAATAGTATCTTTTTTTTCTACCGCCTATTATGTAATGTTAATTTAATTCAAATGCATTTGCAGTGCCCTTTTCACAACAAATATTGTTCCAGAGAATGTTTACAGTTAATACTGACAGGCTTAATTTTTTTCTCAAATTTTACATAGACCCCCTTGAGATCCCTGGACCTGTCTGAAAACCTTTGATTTATATAATTTAAGATAGGCTAAAGCAACACTTGTAGGGTATGAGAACAACATGCCGGGTTAAATTCTAACATTAATAATCAATCCACTGTTTTTCAAATCAAAACAACATATCCCTTTGACCCAGTTAGTTAATGATCGATGGCTAAATGAACTGTGCTCTTACATAACTCATGGAGGGACATTATAGTGTCATGCTTGTCTTACTTTTTTTTTTTTTAGAAACATAATGCCAATCATGTCTGTAGCACAAACAGTAAGAGACAGTTTTTGTATTAAATGTAATACTTAGGCTTAGGAATTTAGTTTTTAAGTTACCCCCAGGGCATCCAAGATGTAGGTGACTTTTTCTTTAGTAGAACACAAACTGAGATATTTCACTCAAACCGTTGCAGTATGTTAGTCATATAATGCAAGTGGATGGGAACAACAGCTAAAACATACAAAAAAAACATAAAACAAACCCAAATTAAACCCTGCGGCTGGTGACAGTACATTGATGTGTAAAGACAAAACGATCGGTCTGTGCAAGAAACTGGACAGTATTTATGAAGTTTTTTAACTGTACTGCGAATCCTCGACACAGTCTGTGCATGAGGCGTCTTCTTCTTCATGCTTTATGGCAGATCACAGACTTATACAGTAAGTGCATTACCGCCACCTATCTCTCAAGTGGACCACACTCCTTATTGAGATTGTAGGGAGATTGTTAATGGTCCATTCGATAGATAGGTGGTGTTAATGCACTTATAAGTCTGCGATCTGACATAAAGCAAGCAAGCAAGAAGTTCAAACAGTTCATGCATTTCAGTGCATCTTAGATAAAAAAAAAAAGATATAAATACTGTTAATTTTCTTGCACAGACCAATCATTTTGTGTCTTTACACAACAATGTACAGTCACGAGCCGTAAGGTTTAATTTGGTGTATGGTTTTTTTTTTTTTTTTTTTGTGTTTTAGCGTGATTCCCATCGACTTGCATTATAGACTGCAACAATTTGAATTAAATATCTCAGTTTGCAGAAAAACATCAAATTTCATATTTTTTGGGTGAACTATCCCTTTAATCAAACCACTAACTTTAAGAAAAACTAATAGTGGTGTTCACTAATTGTAAAATGTTCCCCCCTAACAGTGTCAGATCAAGGACCCAGAGTACAAGACTATTTAACTCCTTATCTAAACAGAGACAGCCTCAATCTTCATGGGTTTTATTGGATGAACTTCATAAGCCCGATTCTGATAAATACGCGGCCTGCTCCCTGCAATACAACTGGGTCACCATGACCTACTGATCTCATAACCCCTTTCTGTGTTTGTGTGTTACCTGTCAGAGTAAGGAAGGTCATCGATATGAGCATATTTGTGGCCCAGTTAAAGGCAGAGATGACGGACACAGCCTTTCCACGGATGCCAGTTGGGAAGATTGCACTCAAAACCACATGAACCACTGCAGATTGATAATTACATTTGGTTTAAAAAAGCAAGAGATAATGAAAAAACAAAACAGCTTGTAAAAATAAAAAATCTGCAACATATGCTTTTCATAGAAATGCAACATTAAAAGAATAGTTCACCTAAAAAAGAAACCATTCAATCAATATCATGTTGTTCCAAACCTGCTTGACTACCTTTCTTTTAAATATTTGAATATTATTCTGGCATCTTTTTTCATTACAGAAAGCGAATTGGCACTGGGGCTGCAAAGCTCCATAAAAATATTATTTTGAGTCAGATGTTTTTAATGAATTAACTTAAAAATTTTGCTTATAATAAGGACTGATCCAGTTCTTAAGATGAACTGATTAAATCACAGCAGTTAACAGCGGTTCACAGGAGAGTAGTAACCTTTTCGAACGAATACACAGGGGGAAAAGAGCGCTGTTCATTTTTTGGGTGAACTATTCCTTTAACAAGACTTTTTTGTTTTATGTGGCAGTGTGAACAGTGACTGAATCTTACTTGGTCCCAAGCTGATGGAAAATCCTGCTACATAAACCAGCAAACTGACCAGAGAGATCCATTTCAGAGAGGGCGACACCTCATTAACATGAAGAGACCGAAGTGCAATTTTGGAGCTGTTTTTCTCAGAACCCTTAGCCAGTTCCATAAATGTTGTCCTATAATCATTAGTATAGTTTAAAATCCAATGGTCCTTAGTGTCATTAAAGAGGAAAACATTTGTTTTGTGCTTGTTTTGAAGTTCACTGTAAGAAGGCTGGTATAAACCCAGTGGACTGTTTGTCTGGAAATCAGTCTCTTCTCCCATCCCAAATACTGTTAGGTTTGCTTTATTAACGGGGCCTCTGCATAGGCTTGAAACATGTGTGTGACTTTGCAAAGTAATGGCCCCCAGTGTTGCTGTTGACAACATCATGACAACAGCTCCAACACATAGTAGGACTTTAGGTCCCACTTTGTCCACTAGAAAGACTGCAGGAATGGTCCCTGCCACTTTAACCACTCCAAACCCTGTGGATGCAAGAGTCGCTGCCTCGTTCCCATGGAAGCCCACGCCGCTGAGAACAGTCGATGCATACGCTAAAATGTTGGGCTGTCCCGTAGCCTGCTGCAAGAAAACCAGTGCAGCACCAACAAGCAATCTCTGAAGCATATTGTCACGGGAACAAAAGAGGTCCAGGAAGCCGTGCAGGTGCTCCGCACCCAATGTCATGCGTATCGCCTGAATTTCGTCCTCTACCGCGTCTACTCCTCTGATTCCTGCACGGAGACGAAGGAGAGTTGCATGAGCCTCTTTGTCGCGCTGCTGGGCCAGCAAAAAGCGTGGACTCTGTGGCAAAAGCGGCATTATGCCAGCTTGCAGCAAAGCGGGGAGCAGCACGCCACCGAACGTAAACCTCCATCCATCCGGGACCCCTGCGAATGCCCAGCTCATTCCAAAACCCAAGAGCATCCCTAAAACTACCATCAACTCGTACACACACACGCACCTCCCGCGCCAGGTGGCCGGTGCTACTTCTGCCGCATAAAGGCATGATGCTGTGCCAGATAGCGCTACCGCCATGCCGACAAGCATCCGCCCAACTACTAGAACCCAAAATGACACCACACACACGCTCAGAAGTGTGCCCAACACACACAGCAGCGCCGTGAGGATGATGGAGAACCGCCGTCCGTAGCGGTCCAGGATGGTGCCGCCACCCAGGGAGAGAAGGAAGGCTCCAAACAGAAGAGACCCAACGACTTGCTCTTGCTGCGGGCAGGAGAGAATCAAAATTTCCCTGAGTTGAAGCAATGCTCCTGATATCAGACTCATCTCATAGCCCATCATCAACCCACTCAAGCAGGCCACAGACACAGAACACAACACCAGTGCTGCACCACTGCCTACAGAGAAGAGAAGGAAGAGTACAATATATATATATATATATACAGCAAAATGTGCAAGCACCACACAAATGTATGTATGGTATGTAGTCATATAATTCAACAGCACCCGTATACTTATTTTGATTGTATACTGGCACCGTTAAAACAAAATATCTCTAAAATATACAAAAAATACAAAATATCTATGAATATTCAGTGTAACAAAAATCATCACATGAATTTCTCATGAGTCATCATTGAATCACTTAATTGTGTTCACTGCAATCATCATACACAAGCTCACATGGCTTTGGTTTTCAAGGCTTCTTCCATGCTTGCCTATGCTGTAAAAATCTATAAAAACTATTAAATTGAAGCAATTTTCTGAATTGATTTTTACAGGTGTTTTATCTGTATTTTGAATTTTGCACTGCACTTAATTGTGGTTTACTGTTAAAGGAAAATGTGCTATGTAAAATTTATGGCTCAAAATTATCAGAGCTTTTTAAATTACCAGTGCATTTACTGCCTTTTTTCAGCGTACAAACAATTTTACAGTAAGCACTGGCAAGTGTTTGAATTGCTGTATTGCAGACATTATAATCATCGACATCCCAGATGAATGATAAAACAGTCTGCACATTAATCACATCTGTGACCCTGGACCACAAAACCAGTCTTAAGTTGCTGGGGTATATTTTTAGTAATAACCAAAAATACATTTTATTGGTCAAAATTATAATTTTTTCTTTTATGCCAAAAATCATTAGGATAATTAGTAAATATAATTTCCTTAATTTTTTTAATTCATACCATGTAGGAAATGTAATTTTTGGTTAGTAATATGCATTGCTAAGAATTAATTTCGGACAACTTTCAAGGCGATTTTCTCAATATTTACCTTTTTTTTTGCACCCTCGGATTCCAGATTTGCAAATAGCTGTATCTCAGCCAAATATTGTCCTATCCTAATAAAAATCTATCCATCAATTGAAAGCCTATTTATTCAGCTTTCAGATCATGTAGAAATCTCAATTTTGAAAAATTTACACTTAAGACTGGATTTGTGATCCCATTTAATTAACTATAATATACCTGAGTATATATGACTGCTTCATCACAGCTATCACAAGAAATTTACAATTATAATTACAGGGTTTCATTAAAGGGGTCATATGATGCTTTTCAAATTCAAATTTCTCTTTGGAGTGTTACAAACTCTTGGTGCATGAAGAAGTTCTGTAAAGTTGCAAAGACTAAAGTCTCAAATCCAAAGAGATATTCTTTATAAAAGTTAAGACTCATCCACACCCCCCTAAAACGTCTCCTTTTAACACGCCCCCACATCTCTGTGTCACTATGTGGGAAAATTTGCATAAGACCGCCCAGATATTCCCGCAAATAAAGAAAGCGTACCTTTTATTCTCGTTGTAGTATTGTTGTTGCCGCCGCTGCCGCCATGTCGTATAGACGCTGTCTGTTTCACTATGAAAGCGAAACTACATTGTTTGGGCTTCTAAAACAGGACAATATCCGCTTCATCATGCCTGGAGCTGATCCGTGCTGGTCACTGAGGAAACACATCAACTTTGAACTGTGGATCGCCGGATCGGCTCTCACCATGGACAAAGCTGAGTCCAGCCCGGGGTCGTCACATGTGGTTGCCGCAATCCAGCAACGCTCCTTCGTAGAATCTGCTGGTCGCGCTGTTCTCAAGGCCAAAGTGTGTGACGCTGTTTTGTTGAGAAAGCAAAAACTACTTTGTTTGGCCTTCCAAAAGAGGACACGACTAGAAATTATGTTTATATCACGTTTATAATGGTTTTTATGTTTATGTCTCATTGCTCTGGCCAGACAGGGCATCAAAATATGTTAAGGGGCGTAACATTTCTGTCACACGCTTGAGGTATTCGGCCAATCACAACGCACTGGATAGCTGGCCAATCAGAGCACACCTTGCTTTTCAGACCGATGAGAAAGGCGGGGCATAGAGAGGAAACAATAATGGAAAATGTGGAAAATAATTTGTTTTTTGAATGTTAGACTGCATAAACACACTACATTACACCAAATACACAAAATAATGTTGTTTTTATCAGCATCATACGACCCCTTTAAGCTATTATTTGTATTAAACTTACCAACTAAGCAATGTTTTAAAATACCTTTATCATTCCTAACCAAGTTACACACACCACACACAGATTTTAATTTTGAGTTATGATAATCAGGAAAATTGTCATTACTAGTCATTGTTAGTTCATGACTACTTCATACCAAAAATAACTTCTAATTTTACTTTTTTTACCACAAATAATTAATTATGAAAATAACAGGGAAATGTACACTTTACTTCTTCCAAGTGATATAACTGTTTTAGTCAAGTTTGACTGGATGCACAGACTTTGACATCAAAAGCTAAAAATATAGGAAGCTTTTTTCTGTTTCCTGTGTGATGTAGTACTTACCTGTTGGTGCAGATGTTTTTTTCTCTTGATATATGTGTGTGTCCTGATTCTGTAGACATGTTTTGCTCTGAGGAACGGGAGTCATTCTTATGGTCTCTTCAGATGCTTCCATGTTCTTCAAGGGTTGTGGTACAACTAAAGAAGGTGGCCAGTAAACAATTCTTATTAAACAATAGGTTCATGATCAGGTGATCATGCACGCATTTCTCCAGCAATGGTTTTAGCAATTAAAAGAGTACAGTAATGATAGAACACATTTGTAAGGGACCTTCAGAGTTCTCCAAGATTTTGACCATGACTCCTCCACAACACTGAAGATATTCATTGGTATTAGACCAACAGAAAAACTTTTCAAACCATAGTCTGCTGATCCTCATTCAAATATGTCTCTAATATGCATTCAAGTAACCAGTGAACACTTAAAAAACACAAACTGGTTCTCTAGTTTATGGAAGCTCATCCTAACAAAGCCACCAATGGGAACACCAAAACATACCGAAATAACTTTATTTGCTGCTGTGGCTGTTAAAAAAAGAAGTATAACAGCATCCCAATCAGGAATACACAGCCATTGACCATCTTGAATTTCTCAGTACCAGGGTTGCTGTAGGCGCAGATGAACTAGTAGTAACGTTTTTTTTTACTATCAAGACCATTCAAACAGAACTTCCGGTTTTAATATCAACGTTACCTCTTTAATGTCAACAACGGAGAAAGCTGTCTATGAAATCATCGCAGGTGTCCGTCTCTCTTCTCCTGGGTAGCAGACTTGACTGCCCTTATGCCGACACTCGTTCCTTGTTTTGGAAGGCACTTTGACGTAAACTCCGCCTACATTAACCAGTGCAAAACAGCTAGGCTGAATATGTCAAGTAAGCAGAAGGAGTTGAAGAACTAACGTGGAACTTAGCAGCTCTGACTGAACGGTGTTCATAAATTAAAATGTATTATTACGCTAGGAATTTCATATTCTTCCGTGTTTTGACTGAACGAAATAATGTGGTGACCGACAGAAAAGCTGTCTTTTAAGTCGCAGTGCAGAATATTACGTGTATGATGTTTGTCAGCTGTCTGATTCGTCCAGGAGTCGAGAGCTCAGTTCTTTTGATTTGAATCATTAGAACAGTTCTGTTCAATGAATCATTGAACCGGCTCAGACTGAACGAGTCGTTTAAGATTCGAAGTCAATCGGGACGAACCGATTTAAAATTTGATTCCTGAAAGAACAAAGTGGCCTTACGTGGAGAAATAAACTAGAAGGATTTATCACACTTTTTTGTTTAACAAACGGTAAACCAGATTTTGGCTCGGCAGACGTACAGTGCTGTTATTGCAGTGCTAATGAAATCACTTGAAATGTTTTGTGAATAATAGTATCATCACCTAGGCATGTTCCGGTGTTTTTCAATTTGTCAAAAAGATCAACATGTTATTGCCAGAACATCTATATGTTGTAATATAGTGCCATCTATGGACGGAGAAATTTAATTACACGAAAGAGTGAAAAGACTTGAAAAGTTCCACACAGTCTGACCTTTTATTTATTATATATATATATATATATATATATATATATATATATATATATATATATATATATATATATATATATATATATATATATATTTTTTTTTTTTTTTTTTTTTTTTCTGATTTACGTGCAGGTTAAAATTTTCACAAACTGCCACAAACTAAAAGAAAAAAGAAAGAAAGAAAGAAAGGAAGAAAGAAAAGAAAAGTGAACAGAAACCAAATGTTTATAATTCGGTTCATAATAACTTATAATTACATATTTGCATGTATGTATTATAGCAACACATTTTGCTGCATTTTGGTGAACGTTTGGATTATGATCATATTCATGTTTATGTAAAAAAAAAAAAAGTGTAGTTTCAAAAACAACATTGTGGCGGCGCTAGTGGATAAGAGATTGTAACCCACTCTATTTATCATCTATAGCAGCACGTTTTTTTATTGAAATGCATATCAAATATAAATAAATTTTAATTGTGAGGTTATATATTTTTTTACCTTTTATTATGTCACATAGCCAAGTTGACCTGTTGAGAGCCAAAGTATCTTTACAGATAAGAATTTCCTATGAATCCTGCATAGCATGTCTATGAAATCTCTTAAAAGCAATGCTCAGGTTTACTTTTAACAAATCACCAGTCATTTCACTGATGTGTGACCTAGTTTAAGGTTTCAAGTGGAGCATATCTGGTGAACTTGCTCAGACCATTACGCCAGGTCTCAGAAAATCAGTTCCAGGAGCTGGTTAATACATACAAACATTGACAGCTGCTGGAGAAATTAAAATTAAGGTTGGTTAAAGATGAGGTTCAAAGTGCAGGGATGGCGTGAGCACTGGGATGGGAAAGTAAAATGACCCACAACAATGTACTAAAAGCAGCCTTTAACCTATTGACGTTTCATGGTGTGTGATGTTTACCAAACTGGTTTGTTAAATTATATGACCCAATGATTTAGTTTCATCTACAGAAAAAAAAAAACAGATACGAATATTGTTTTGGGGAAAAATAACCATAAAGTTTTATTGCGAACCAAACAAGGTCACACATAATTCAAACATTTTACAACTTTACAGTACATTTATAGTTACATGTAAGCATACTTTTAAGTTTTTGTTCCATATACATTAAAACTAATACATAGACCTTAAAATATACAAACAAACTTAAATAACCATTCAGTCTTATTTCGTGGAATGTGAATGTGTTCAGACCATTTCTGAGCTGTACTATTTCTGTACATCCTAGGAGGCTGGAAGACTAAGGTAAAACCGAAAGGTCTGATTCCTTGGTCAAGGTGTGTATCTACACACATTAGCAGCACATCCCTTTAGCACCTTCCGCTTGAGTCAAACGAACAAGAAAAACACAAAAAAGGAAGTTCCCTTTAAATTAGTAAGATAAATGTGCAACTTAATCCCAGATGTGCAACTGAAAAATCACATTAACATCAGATGCTGATATATTTTAGTGGTTTTAGCGTCATGTTGACTTAAATCAGACACGGACTGTCATGCCAGATCACATGATTTAGATTAAACAAACATGTGTGAAGGGGTGTTAAAACCAAGGCACATACACACACACACACACATCCAATCCATCCAAAACAATGAAGTCTAGCATCAACAATCCTATAAAAGTAAATAAGCTGGAAATAAATCTCTAGGAAAGGAAGGTACACAACAATCGTCCATCATAATCAATCTTCTCTCTCTCTCTTTTTTTCCCCCATCTGTCTGTCTGACCCAACCCGGGGTGAAAGCGGAGGAGAAATCGTGCATTTGGATGCAGTCGATGAAGATGACAAGTCTTTTTTTAATTTGTAAAACTCAGGCCTTTAAATAAAGGCCTTTTGAGCTGCCGTACGCCATGTGCAAATGCCCCCTATCTGGAGGCAGGGAAATGAGACAGGGGTTTCTTTTCTCATAGTGATGCACTACAGGTGTGATTCCATGGGACAGCATTTCCATGGTAATGAGCTACAGGTAAGAGTCTACAGAATGGCATTCCTGCGTCGATGGGCTACAGGTAGGAATCCACGGCAGGGGCGTAAGAGAAGCCTAGGAAAGCCTCGGCTGCCTCAGTGATGCTGGCTGTGACTAAAGCGCTGTCCGGGGAGCAACCGATTGAATTCGGCACCGGCTCATCTGTGAACTCTGGGTCGAAGTGGCGCAAGTCATTAGGCCCCGTCTGAAACGAAAACACGTCAAAAATTACACAACTGAAATGAACTGATAAGAAACTGCAACATTTGCATAGCAGGATTTGACACAAATCATGCCAGAATGACTCGGTCCTTTTTATCTCTAGCATCCAGTGCTATGTTGTAATAAGCCAAAGTCAATGCAGAACAGAAGTAGAACATACCACGTTGGGGTTGAAGGGGGGCGTGAGCTTTTTGGCATTAAGATCATCCCAGTTTATAGGAGAGAAGAACATGTGGTTCTTGATCTCAGTCTACAAAAGTGAAATAGAAGATACTTTAGATATAACAGCAACAAAATTGCTATTTAATATGATATGGCTAATATATAGTAAAAACTATATATATAAATTTTAAACACACTTACAAAGTCATCAGTGAAGCCCAGTCTCTTGGTTCTGTCTTTCTGCAGCAGGCCCTCCAGCAGGTGTCTGGCAGAGTTTGATATGTTGGGTTTGAGCTGCAGTGGCTTGTTCAGAATGTTATCGTACATTTCCGCTGTGTTACGGCTGTAGAACGGAGGCTGTGGAGATACCATAAAAACAATCAGTAATCAAGTACAAAGCCAAGTCAATTCCAATTCAATTAAGCTAATAAGTTAAATACATTCAATTAAAGGCACAAAATCTATTTAATTTGGGGGAATAACTCACCAGGCCATATAACATTTCATACAGCACTGCACCCAAACACCACCAGTCCACCGTCCGGTCATACGGCTGTTTGTGTAACACCTCAGGTGCCAAATACTGCAAGACAAAAGGAGAAACATCAAGATGGCTAGCCTTACTAACTACAAATGCAATTGCATTGTTTGAAAGCAGCCGCTGTTTAACAATAGAAGTGAATGTTATTTACCTCTGGTGTTCCACAGAACGTGGATGTCGTTCCATTGGGTTCTATGTTTTCTTTGCACAGGCCGAAGTCAGTCAGGATGATGTGTCCTTGAGAATCCAAAAGAATGTTCTCGGGCTTCAAGTCTCGGTACACAATGTTTAGCGAATGCAGGTACCCCAAGGCGCTCGCGATCTCGGCTGCATAGAACCGCGCACGTGGCTCCAGAAAGCATCGCTCTCGCTGCAAATGATAGAACAGCTATAGAAAGACAAAGAGAGAGAGAGGAGACAGATTAGGCCGTGAATTCCATATCCTGAATGGCGTACTTAATCAAGGCTTTTCCAGACTTCACAAACCCGAACAATGGCAGGAAATGAGAACGTACCCCCCTCCACAGCCCCTCAGAGACGTCTGTTGAGTTAGAGTCTAAACCACCATAGCTGCTAAATCTGGCTCCCCTACCTCACACACTTTCCCCTCCCAGCCATTTCCTGATGAGAGTTTCCTATTCAGAGCCCAGTCGCTCCTCTTGCTTCTCATGAAAGGATATCCTTTTTCTGTCTGCATCTACCTTACTGTCTCCTACAACATCTTTGACTACCCTCTCTTGTAAATATTGTTTTACTTCCCTGTGTGTAACTTCTTTTTTATTTAATGCAAATTAATAAACGTACCTCTCCACCATTGATGTAGTCCAGTACAAAGTAGAGTTTATCAGCAGTCTGGAAGGAGTAATGCAGGCCCACCAAGAAAGGATGCTTGACATTCTTCAGTAACACGTTGCGCTCAGACATGATGTGTTTCTCCTGAGGTCAGAGGTAAGAGATCATGAAAAGAAGTCAACCAACCGTCTAGGACTACTATGCTGTTATTAAACACATGCATTCTCCAAAGCCTAAAGCAACTGTCACTAGAAGTGAATTTGAATGGCTTTGTATGATTCCATACCTCTTTTTTCTTCAGGATGGCTTTCTTTTGCAGCACCTTGACTGCATAGAACTTCTCATCACTCCGGTGGCGGGCCAGAAGAACCTTTCCAAAACTGCCTTTTCCGATGACTTTGAGGAAGTCGAAGTCTAATGGTTTGGCGGTGGGATTGGACGAAGGGCCGAGGTTTATCTGCTGAGAAGGACTTGGCTGGAGAGGAGAGAACTATAATTAGACAAATATGATTCATATATTGTTTTGTAGAAAGATGCATGATACATACACATGCATATCCTTTGATGACATAAATAAACGCAGAATTACCGGTGGGGAAGGGTTGCTGTTCATCAGCTCAGCATCTTGTGGAGGTGTCAAGTTCAAGATGGACTGGACCTCAGGACTGCAGGAAGAAAAATTTAAATTAATGGTTTATTGAGTTTGAATTTTATATTATTAATATAATTATTTTGGCAACAATAAAATGACAAAAAAGTAGAAAAACATTGGTTATACTCTTCTTTATAAAGGAACATTTATATTTAAAATAAGTTAGCTTTGTAAATTAATACTTTTTTAAAATAAATTTTTAAACATGCACATTTTCAATACAGATTTAGAGAAAGTAGACTTACTGCTTGCATGCATAAGAGTGTGTGGAAAGCTTCTGGATGAAGTCATTCAGTCCCATCTTTCTCTGTTTCATAAAGGCTGCACATAAAAGAAAAGAGAGAAAAGTCCATTAAAAAAACCCAGATCACTTAATATTCTTCCCATTCTGTGCTAAAGTTGGCTCAGGATATTCCATTCATCTGAAAAACAAAGCCTACCACTGAGATTAGCTACTAGTCCTCTTGTTTTAGAGTAGGTCAAGTCTGGAGCTGGGACGCCCGTCTCCGTTTGGATTGTCATTGCAGAAGTTTTCCACTCCGGGCTCTTAACCAAAACGACACAAAGCGCTACTGAACTCCTACACTGCTGTTCCAACTATTTAAAAGCCTGGGGGAGGAGGCTAGAGATCAAGTTCCGCTAATGGGGCGTGGCTTGGAGTGCGTTCTTAGATAGGAGGCGTGGTCTGACGCAAGTGCGGGTTGGCGGGGGCGTGGCCTGGCGTGTGTACCTTAGGTTCTAGAGGAGTCAGCTGTGACGTCTATGAGTGGGCCAGCTGTGAATGAAGAGTACACAAGCACGTCACGACCCCAAATCTGATGTTATGTTACATACGGTTGAAAAGATCTTCCCGGATCTAACAAGCTGAGCAGGACTACATGTTCTGTTGAGAGGAACGTCAAAACTTGAAAAATCGAGACACTGTTTTCTTTTTTAATAAACAAGCCTGCCTGCCTTAGATTACAGTCATAATACAAACATTCCCAGTCTTGCTACACATTCTCATTGCTACCTTATTGCAAGAATAAACAAAGTATTCACTATAGCCTATAAGTGTAAAGATAAAGCAGAAAAGATTTGATTGATTCATCATACCTTTCATACCTGCAAACAACCACTGCCATCCACCAGTGCACAACAGTCAATGAGTCAATGACTCTTTCCCTCACTGTTTCCCCCTCAAAGCCCCCATTTTAACCATTGTGACAGATGACGCATGAATGGGACAAAAGCAAAGGGACTCCAGCCAAAATCCAGCACTCACTGGAAAAATACTGCCTGGATTAACAGTGAATAAACCGTTCTTTTGTGTCTGATCATTCAATGAATCGACTGAACTTATTCACAAACCAGTAGGCCTACAAACGAATATTCAGAGCCGTCAATCGAGTCAACTCACAACTAACCCACTGAATGAATAACGATCTCTGTCATAAGTCTGAATCGAATGGAACCTTTGAGTTATAGTAAAAGTAACGGAGGCACATTAAATTACAGTTTAATATACATGAAACGTAATTAAATGTATAATTAAAATGTAATAAGACGTTAAATACGTGGCTACAAATGACATTCTACATCGCGATGTAAGGGCATAATAATATCATGAGGTAAAATAAGCCGAATTCATTTTTAAGCCGAATTCATTTATTCGAAAGAACCGATTCGCCGGAAAGTTGTCGGACTTCCCGGAATTAACTGCTTTTAAGAAAATTCAAACATTGTTCTGCATTCAATCCTTCTGTCATTTAGAGCCCGTATCAGGAAATTTACATAAGATCAATGGGATGCCCTAGTTTGCCACAGTTATGCAATCCTAGGCCTATACCCTAGCAGACTATTAATTAACGTCATTTCAAGCCACTCAACCTAAGTTATAAAATGCCCTGAAGCTAAGTCATAAAACGATTTAAACTCATAAATAGCTGAGCTGTGGCAAAGACCATTGCGACTTTAACCAGTTAAAAATAATTCCACTGTATCTCATTTCGGAACAAAGCATACAGTAGATCGCTTCACTGAATACATTCGAAGTCACCAGCTGTTCTCACGCTAGTATTAGTAGAACAAATTACCGGTAGTATTATTGAGTAAAGATATCATGCATAGGTTACATCTCATGTAGACTGTACTTTCACATTGTTCGTGATACATTGCAATTGTTTTGTTCTGCTTACTTGTTGCAACATTTAAGTAATAGTGTAACGCTGTTAAAATATTTTTTTTTAACGTAGAAACGTTTGAACAAATCTTATAGAAGTTTGAATAAACCGCTATATGGCTTTTTGTGTATACATATCAGTTGTTTATTATGATTATCGTATTCTTGAAAAAAGCACAAACCTTTCAGTTCCGCTTAAGTTCTCATTGTGCTGTAACGTTGGCGTCTGTAATATTTAGCAAAGTCAGAGCCAAGTGCCCTTATTAGACTAATTCAATCTAGATATAAGTAAGGTGTTAAAACCGGGTCGCTGCTCCTGCACATACAGATGTCTCCAGTAGGCTACACCATGATTAAAAGCGGCCACCTCCAGTCATTGAAATAAAAAACAGCTCCATAAATAGGAGCTTTCCGCGGTAAATTCGGCAAAATTCGACTTACATGTCAGCGGTGAAGTTTTGTCTTTCATAGGGTCAGGAAAGAGAGTAACTTTCAAGAGACACGCTTGATGAAGAAGTTTGGAGGTGAAAGAATTTTCTCAATCCGCCGCATTCCATCAGGGCTGATCTGACACCGGATATCATTGGGGCGGAGCCTCTCAAGCCCTCCAACAATGTGCTGCACTGTTTTCACGAGAAGCTAAAGCTAAAGGAACACAGGCTGGTCAAAACCCGGTCAGTTATCTACCTGGGCCGTTTTTAGGCAGCATTGGCGAGCGCAACTCAACTGAGACTCAGGAAAGGAGTGCAGCAAAAAAAAAAAAAAAAAAATGTATATATATTTGTATTCTCTCTTTACTGATTAAGATAAAGCCAATACCTCCCTTAATTATTCACTCCTCTCCAACACTAATTACAGTTAGCTATATCTGATCAAAAGTACATTTTCATTCTTTGCTTGGTTTGAACACCGGCTTTGCTAATTTTTCTCTTTTTGCTTCAGTATGGGCATCCTGAGAGGAATTACATAAGCTTCAGTTTGGATGCAACCTTTACAAAGCTCTGAGATGATTGAACACTGAACACCGATCCCTCAGAGGAGCTCAGATGATGACAACCCTGAATCAACATACAAAACTACAAAATTTAGCTTTAAGTTTGATTGCGGCTTATAATCATTGCTGTAAATAGTTCACTGTTCATTTGAAAACATATCATTATCTAACTGCATGATATTTATTGTCCATTTCTGTCATATGTACATCACCTTGACAGTCACCACTGATAAGCAACTCTTAATTTTCTGTGAAGCTGCTCTGCAATGGTTTGTGTCGTGAAAAGATATATACAAATAAACGTGAATTACAGTCTGGCAAAGCATGAAAATGATCACACACAAAATACTCAAACACAATCTTAAGACTCGGGCAAGATATCTCACTCTATTAGGTAAGTCATAATAGAACCTATTTTTAGGCTAATAGTTGGAAATTATTATGATTTTTTTTTTAATGTATAAAATTTGAACAAATTTCATGTGTGTTTTTGTATGTCATCACTGTCATACACTACACTCTTTTTGGTTCTCTATTTTATTCGTAACAGTTTTACAAATGTTTTGAAACTTGTAAACTTTCAGTTCTTATTTCAAATCTTCTCATTTTAATTAGCTTCCCCTTCTGTCTCCTTGTGTTCATCTCATTCAGATTTCCTTCTTTTCGGTCTCTCTTTCTTTGTGTAAAATAGGAAGTAAACAGAGGTCTGGGAGACGATATATAGAGAAACAGAGACAACACACACAGATGAACAGATCTTCTGTTCTAAGTGTCCTAACACTTTATTTATGTTGGAATATGAGGATTACGTAAAATCTTATTTAAGTGCAGCTAAGCACTCAATACAGGACCCAAACATTATCCATACTAATGTGATCTTGGATACTAAACTGGTTTCAAGAGCATTATGCAATTTCCTTCAGACACACACCTTCACATAAATGAATAAATATTTGTGCGTAAACAAACAGACCTATGGCTCTATCAAGAGAAATCCTCAAGCTTATGAGATAATTGAGACAAATTTAAACTATGAGTAATGTAATATGAAAACAAACAAATATATTAAAGATGTAGCTACTTCAGTTACAGATTCATGTGCCTTCATAGGGAATGTACTGCATTACTCAATTATGAGACGGCTAAATGTCAGTGATTACAAATTCACTCATCTCCAGAGTGCTCTATATTTGGCATATTTCGTTTAATGGGAAAGCACATTTTATCGAGTAAAATTCTCTGTACCTGTCCTGGGTTCAGTTTTAAAGGAACACTCCACTATTAAAAAAAGGCTAATTTTCCAACTCCCCTAGTGTTAAAAAGTTGAGTTTTACCGTTTTAGAATCGATTCAGCACTTTTATCTGCAGCTTAGCATAGATCATTGAATCTGATTAGACCATTACCATCTCGCTCAAAAATGACCAAAGAGTTTCGATATTTTTCCTATTTAAAACTTGAGTCTTCTGTAGTTACATCGTGTGCTAAGGCTGACGGAAAATGAAATGTTGCGATTTTCTAGGACGACATGTCTAGGAACTATACTCTCATTCCGGCGTAATAATCAAGGAACTGAAAAGTGTTTTTGTGCTGGCACCTTGGCTGGTTTAAGACTGTCATGGATAAATAAAGATGAAAATAAAATTGCCCCTATAGGTGGGAGCAAATCCCTGTTTTAATAAATGATTTATTGAATCATTCAAATTAAATGATTTGTTGGTTTCTTCTTGTTTACACAGAAGAAAGTCCTGTCTAGGCTCTGTGAATGGTGTCGAGCTATTCGTAAGTCTGCTTGTTTGGTGAGAAAAGATTAAATGTAGTTGCAATAAACATGTTAAGAATCCGTTTACCTGCAGCAGTGGAGGACAACTATTCTGCTGCATGGAACTGCGAAAGAACTGATGACAGCACAGTTTGATCTTCGACTGACCAATCAGCAGAAAGGGGCGTTTAATTCCTGCCCACATGTAGAAAGCGAATAATCAGTTTTTTTGGGGGGGGAAAAGAAGAGTAAAAGGAGACGTTTTCTCATTTTTCTACTTTCATTTTTTTAATTTAAAAAACAAATGAACGAATGATACACTGATTCATTATTAATGTCTGTACTAATACATTTAATAAATTTAATGCACCCTTGCTTATATAAAAGAGTACTAACCCTAAACATATAATTGGAAGTGTATCTGTTCTCTAAAAATTGGTTTGTGTTACATTAAAACTTTGTTATAATATCCAAAATAGAGATATTAAAGCTAGCAAATTTTATTCTATTCTTTAAAATAATACTTTTGGAAAAGTTCCTAAAGAAAAAAAAATCTGCCAAATACATAAATCATAATTTTTTATCAGTGTTAGGATCAGTTTAGCAAATACAGTGCATGTTAACAAGCACTTGATAAAAGTGGGTTGTGCGTTTCGACCATTATCAGGTGGCATTGGGTGTTTGTAATTGAAAAGTGTAGGAGTATTTTATTCACAGAAGTACTGTTTTGAGCACCTGCATAAAAATAGTTATTAAAGGTTCAACTCTAAGCCTACATGGCTTAAAGTAATAATGGGTTATACTTATACCAGCAAGGGAGAAGAAACAAAACAACTCAAAAAAGAAGAGAAGGAAGTATAATGACCAATTGCAATGAGATCGTGAAAGAGTTATAAAGGTGAGTGAATGAGAAAAGACATACAAAAGAGAGAGCAAGAGTATGGAAATAAGGGAATAAATAAAAGACAGGTGGATAAAAAAGACAGAACTTACTGGTGTCAGACGGACAACAACAATCAGACTCAGGGTCTCCATGATAGTAGAGGTCCATTGCCTGAGAAAAAAGAAGTAATGTAGGTTAGTTCAATATATGTCTTACATATTGTCTTAGTACTGTATGTCTCTTTTGACCTATACACAAGTTTAATAACAGAATGAGGCATTGGTCCTTGGAAGAGACACTGAAAATTATAATTGTGACTTTGCGTTATTAATAATGGGCTTTAGATTTACAGAGTCACATGAGTCAGTGGAACACTTTCAAACAGTTTTATCATGCATGCACACTCATCACAGTGAAATGATGACTTTCAGATGGAGTGTCACGTTGGTCTTAATCTACAGCTTGCTGGTTTACAGTTTAGCACCCAAGCAGCAAGCTTTCTTTATGAAGTGAGAGAGAGTGAGAGAGAGCTCGAAAGAGAGAGAAAACGACTGAAAGAGCAATTACCCAAATCCACTTCTTTAATAACCCCCCTGCAGAGCCGGCTAACAGAATGCTGAAATATGTGAGGGATAGTATTAACATCTTTGCATGTGGCCTTACTCTAAGCTCTCTGAGTCTCGCTGCTCTTTCATCTTGTGTAAACAGCTAAGTGGCTAAAATTAAGTTCAGACAGAATTAAGACGAATGGAAAATGAATACAAAGTTCAAGAAATGATGCGTGTTTCATGTTCGACAACCAGAAAGCCTCTTATTATATATTGTTTTATGATTTAGAAACTTGTTTTCATGACATGTTTTGCTTTGTGTGCTTTGTGCTTTATTTCTTTACATTGAAAGGTATATTTTTGTTATCTAACACACTATTTGTTTGTGTGCTGACCTGTGTGCGCTGACGTGGTTGCCATGTCTCCTCGTGCCCGTAAAAGATGAAGGGTCCGTTGCAGATGCAACATTCTAGCAGTACGGGGCTTCCCAGCAAGGGTGACATCGTCCAGGGGCGGATCACATGCCCCTCTGATTCTGCCCCCTTCACCTTACTATCATTGTGATGGCGACTGAGCATCTTCCATTTCCTCACCTGATGGAAAACACAAATGAGGTAAGCTATTGTACTGTCGTGGCCTAGTAGTAAACTTTTCAATGCCAAGGACCCTCAAATATAATGAAAATATACCCCTTGCAAGGATTCCCCTTCTTAAATTCTATATTTAAGACCTGTGCATATTGTGGGAGAAAAATAGTGTGAAACTATATAGAGAAAAATATTTGTTTACATATCATTTGTTTTATATTGCTATTGTACTAAAGCCAAAATTAATGATCATATATTACCATTCAATAGTTTGGGGTAAGATTTGTTTGAAATATGAAAGAAAACTAATACCTTTTATTCGGAAAATATGCATTAAATTGATGAAAAGAGACAGAAATTTTTACGTTGATACATTTCTAGTGCAAAATAATGCTATTGGTTTGAACTTTCTGAATTTCAACTTCAACTTTAACTTGAAATCATCATCATTGGTTTCCTCACAAAAAAATATTGAGCAGCACAACTGTTTTCAGCATTGATAATAAGAAGAAATGTGTATTGAGCAGCAAATCAGCATTTTAGAATGATTTCTGAAGGATCATGTGACACTGAAGACTGGAGTAATGATGCTGAAAAGTTTTGCACCACAGATATAAATGTAGCCTTGGTGAACATTTATTATTATTTGTTATTTTCCTTTTATTTTATTTTATTTTATTATAAAATAATTAAAAAAAAAAAAAAAAATATATATATATATATATATATATATATATATATATATATATATATATATATATATATATATATATATATATATATATATATTATGTATGTTAACTAACTGATTAAGCTGATGCTTTTAAAAGGGACCCAGTACACAGAACAGGAATCTCGCTGAAGCAATCCCAAGTCTTGTTCAAGGCCATGATAATAGTTCATGAATTCACTACTGTCGGGGTCAAAAAGTAAAGTTTAGTTACCAGCTAACAACTAAGTAACAACACCCCATGAGTAAGCATGATGTGCAAAAACAACACATAGATATAATAAGTAGATATAATAAATATAAGCATTATGTCATCAGTGCTGTAACTCTTGTCATGTGCTTTTCTTATTAAATAAATAATCAAGTGAACTGAGACATAAATCATGTCATTTGATCAGTTTTACAGGTGAAATATTTGAAGAATAAATCACACTAATAGCTAATAGAGCTGTTTATTTGCATGGTCTGACTGTGATGACCCAGTTCACAGGATAAAATGTCTATTTTGGAAGCAAATTTTCCTCTAAAGGTCATAGAGCTAGATGTAAATTGACTCAAAGACACAGCTGAAAATGAAGTGTGTGTGTGTATGTGTGTGTTCAGCTGTAATTGTGCTGATGAAAGCTCAAGGGTCAGTGAAAGACGTCACTGCAGCGACTCAGGCTTATTCTATAATCCACAATAATCAAAAAGACACACACTGAGACACACACTTTGCCCTTTAGCCTTTGATACCAAGAATGAAGCACAGATTCCAGGGAAAGGTGATCTTGGAATTGTAACTAGCCTTCCTTAAGGGCCTAGTCCTGGCCCAAATATTTTAACATCAAAAGCTGCCGATTATGTAAGTGCACTTACGGGAAAATGTTAAGATAAAAAACGGTTAATCAGCAACTCTTCCCTCCCCTCTCCTCCAAACACTGTCTGAGCTGTCATTTCTCATGCAAGGCTCTGCTCTGCTATTGTAATCTAAAATCTCTGTGACAGAGATTTTCTAGTCGATACAAAGTCAATATATTTTTGAATCCCTGGGGTGTGTTTGTGTCTGTTTATGTGTGTAGTCAGGGAGGTTAAATGGCACACTATAACTCTGTTCGAGGAGATTGGCCCCAAACTCTTGTATGGGATTGGTCTATGTGGAATTCCCAAAAGGTTTCCTTCCTCTGCATCCCATCACAAACACAGCTGGGAACAAATGCTTCTGAAAGTCCCATTTCCTTTGCCTCCTTGACATTAAATACTTTTGGGCATTTATCCTGCGGAGACGTCCAGCGGTGTAAAAAATGTTCCCGGAAAAAGTATAATTGAAATATTATGAAAGTATTTCATTATAAAACAAATCATATTAAATATGTTTATCTTTACTAACTGTTATTACAATTTAAAACGACTTATTTAAATACTAGCTTACATTCTTAAATGTCTTTTTATATATTTATTAATGTATTTCTTTTTGAAACCATGATACATTTGCAGGATTTTTTAATGAATAGAAAGAAGAAAAGCACTTATTTTAATTTTATTTATTTTTAATACATTTTTCATTTTTTGCAACAATGTATGAGTCTACTCTGACACTTTTGATCAGTTTAATATCCTTGGTGAACAAAAGTTTTAATTTATAAAAAAATGTACTGACACTAAACCTCTGAGCGGTATACATACGATATATTAAATTAAAAAACATTATATTTGAGTGTATACCCCAACTAAATCTATTCTACAAAACATTTTGAATTTGCGGTTTTTCATGCCAATAAGATTTGTACTTTAAGAATTAATTCGTCACACCACGTGACCATTTCAAATGAAGTTTCAGAGGCAAAACATGATTAAAAACTGTGGGTAGAGAAAGGTGACCAATTCCAGCACCTATAGATGTTCACTTATTCATATAAAAATGACACATCATTGTGATGTTGGAAGAGGAAAAAAAAAGTAGAAAAAAGTAATGAGTATGTCATGTGTCAACTACCATTTAATCAGTTTCTATAAAGGCTAAAAATATTTTATCAGCACATTAGCGTGCAACTCTTGTCTGTCCAACCCAAGCTATCCAAATGATGACATACAATAAAACTAAGCTGTTTTCATGTGAAGCTATTTTAAAGAATGCAGACAAACCCTGCCATTAAAATAAAAAATAAAAACACTTTATTTATAAATCCTCTTTTCCATCCTCAGATGTCTCCGAAGGCAGGCTATCTGAGATTTAGTTCAATAGTGTGGTCCTTTTTGTCCTTGAAGTATAGCGAAGTAAAGCCCTACACACTAAATCCTGTAAGCATAATTAAACCCGCTCTGAACCGGGAAAGTATTCCATTGCACAGAATAAGTATTACTTCCCTCCTAAAATCTATTAGCCTGCTGTGCCTCTTTGTAGGAGGATTGCAGAACAATTCAGGAAAGATTACAGAATGATTCAGGCCTTTTCCACACCAGTCCAAAGCTCTCTAAATATAATCGCTCCTTCAACACGATGGTGGAAAATATATAAAGTAGGCGAAGGTCAAGAACTTCTACCCAGCTGACACCGCTGGCCCACGCTTGCAAGGTGAGAGCGAATTTGGCTCAGAGCCACCTTCAACTGACACAGCAGCAGAGAGTTAGCATGCAACAGCGTAGTTAAGGGAAAAAGACAAGGGCCCAAAATAGAGATAAAGAATCACCTGAACCAAAGCAGGAGGTCTTACTGGAACTGACGCTGATGTTTAAGGGCTCTGGTGATAGCACTTCTGTGTGCTGTGTTTTCCCCTGAAACCTAGTAACCATTAGCCGCATTAACCCCGACTACGGATTCATATGGGACAAAGGGTTATAGAGGCAGAGATGAGATGCGTGAACAAACAGATAAAAATAGTAGTTTGCTAATTGGCTCACAGTTCAGAAACCTTTATTATTGGACTTATACAACACAAATGCTGTTTTGTACTGATAAAAGCCAGCGTTATTATAATAATAACTAACTATACTAAAACAATATTTTATTATTCAGTTTTATTTTAAAAACTACAACAGTATCTTAGTGATTTTAAAGTAACACAGCAGGGGTGAGGAAAACGTAGCTTGATCCGTTTGTTTACCAGACGAGTCAAAGCTCTGGAATTCCAGTCAGTGACATCAAAACAAGCTTTGAATTTAAGAGAACTAATGACACATGCTCGGGATTGTGGACAGACGATGGCAGAAGTGTGTGTTTTTGTGGTTGTGTTTGCCCAGATGAACATTTTATAGCTCAGAAGTTGCTCTTTCGTGGCTCAGGAGACCTTTGTTTAAGTATCATTGTGGTCTTTGGTGTTTCTCCACAGGTAAAATAGGAGCAGAAGAGTATAAAGCCATAAAATCAGGAAAACTAGCATGTGTCAGGTCACTTGGTTCTGGGAGAACGTAATGAGAAAAAACAGAATTCATTTTGACTTAAGATGAAATTTGACCTTTAGAGGAGACATATGTCTTTTTTCAGCAGAAAGAAACAAATAAAACAAATTAGATATTTAAAAATTCTAATTTTGTCAGCTGACTTTAAACCCTCCTCACTGAATAGTTCAATCGTCATAATAAGCAATTAGAGAGTTAATATAATCATCATGACAAAAATAATCTGCTTCACCACTTTGTTTTCTATTTGAATATGAAAATATTAAATTCATATATAATCTTTGTATTCAATATTATTTAAAAAAAAATACTTTATATCTTTATATCTTATATATTACCTGTCTGTACAGATTTTTCACCTTTTTTTTTCATTTGGTGCTTTAGTTATTGTTTAAAATCCTTTATTTTCTCACAATTTTTCCATGGGCCGCCACTTTTCAATTTATTTTTAAAAGGTTTTGTGTTGAGCAAAACATGAGAGTCTTAAAATATTAGATTCACTCCTGAAGGATGAATAGATGCATGAATAAACAATTGACAGATGACCGAAAAGTTAATAAACACTAGACTGAAGAGCGCAATCAGTCATAACCAACCAGACACTTAATGTAATCAACAAGACGCGAACAATCTGCTTCATACAATAATTATTTAGCAGATTCTCCAAACAAATCACATGTGATCTCATCATGGACCCTCATACTGAAGCAGCCCCCTTCATCTGAAGACCAGCGCAATGTGGTCAATCAAACTTTATACTCATTTCAACCCAGCGAAACCTGGCATTATAAAAACTGGCCCTGCGTGTGTGTTTGTGTGACCTCATGAGCGATGAGTCATCGTGGCAACCCCCTGCTCCTCGCATCTTTCTGCCACATTAATACCAAACACACACTAACCCAAACAAACACACTTCCACATGCAGAGCGAGAAGGAGCCCCACTGCTCTCCATATTGTCACAGGGCGTGATATAAAAACCCTTCCAGGCAACATCTACTGTAAAACACGATCATGTTCCTCCTGAAGCGTCAATAAAACAAAATAAATGAAACACAAAACAGATCCATCACAATCCCAGGTTACTGGAAGAACTTCAACTACAAGATCAAACCTCAGCTGTTGCTTAAGCATCATAATAAGTAAAACAATGATGGATTAGTCGAAACATATGAGCTGACAGATATTACTTAGATATTACTATCAGATTGCTGAATTAATTCAGTCATTCATAGGCGCTAATGCGGCTTCGGCTGCGATTCCGTCATTCTGACCCTGATATGCGTTACATAACTTCTGCCTCGAGACCGACTGGACACAAAACGATGTGTCATCTCTCTCGCTTTTTCTCTCTCCCATAATATTTCCTCTTCTCCTCTCCCATTCTCCCTGTCAGGACACATATATTTTTAACCCAACCTAACCTTGATATACAAGCCACCCATTGTAGCTCCTACTCATAATTTATGAATACAACAGCTCAGACATTAGTTCTCTGGTTATTTGAGACGTGTTTGTGGCAAAGCAGAGGAGAAGTAGGAAAGAGGTTATCAAATGAATCAAACGCAAAAGCCAACCAACCTGAGATGGCTACAGGTTTAGCCATTGTTCTGTAATTGACACTGTCTGTCTGTCTGTCTATCTGTATAAAAGCAATATATAATACAGCTGTATTAATATGTTGTATAAAATATTCAACTAACAGTTTTAAAGATGGAAATTATATTAGTTAATTGAAGGGTTTTCAAATGTTTTAATATCCAAGGACTCCCAACTATGATGGTCCACATGTAAGGGATCCCTTTCCTAAAATATAAAGCTATATATTTTTATGAATATGGACCCATTTATGCTCTGCGAGAAAATTAGCAAATGTCATATTATAAAAATAAAAGTAAAACAAATTCTTAAAATATATATCTAGACAACATTTATATTTGTATAATAGTCTTTTTATATTATATTTTAATTTTGTATTTTATACTTTCAAATGTATTTGTTGCTTGTGTTTCATAAAATGTTTCATAAAATCCTTTTATTTTCTCTGAAAATGTTGACAGACACTCTCAAACCCCCTTGCAACACCCATAAATTAGTTTATTACAATATCAGATTAAGTCTAATATTTAAAATTGCAAATATTTTCACAAATATTTTCAGTGCAAGTAGAGATTTTGCTATTTGTCCAGGTCAAATTAAAAAAGTGGGAATTTATTAAATAATATTTCAGGTGTTTTTGCAGGTTTTCCGTCTTTGTTCAAAATGTTTCACACATTTAATTTTTTCTTGTGAATATTGTTTTAAACTGGCCAATTTGGCAACAATTTATAGATTTATTCTGTGTCCTCACATCACATTCCATTCTGTTAGACATTCACAAGTCCAAACAAAAGCCACATACTTTCTGTTAAGTATTAGCAATAGATAAGATGAATTCTGTGATGTTTTGTGAGGTCATAAAAGTGGTTTCATAAAGTCACAGAAATCCATTTGACTAAAATTTCAAGTTGACACCTTACGCAAGCTAACATTGTTCCTCGCTGAGCACTGCCTTTATCTTTGCGCTTAATTTCCATTCTGTTAGCATCCAGCCTATTAATTTTCATGCCATTGTGTAATTAATCAAATTATATGCTTCTGCAGTTAAAAGTGTGCCAGAGCTTGACCACAGCACATTTCTGAAAGTTTGCTATGCAAAAGCTTCCTTAAATAACAACACATACAATCGAATGTATGTCAAACTGCCTGACTGTTACATAAACTGAGGCTGCATGTAGCGAGCAGAGATGCGGTCATGTGTGATCTCTCTCTCTCTCTGAAGGGATGACTGGGATACAGACTCCCTCTGAGCTCTGTGTCATCTGTGTCTCTGAGAGCCAATCAAACAGTCAGGCAAGAAACTGTGGGAGAAAGTGAGAAAGCACTCAACTCAGCTAACCCAGTGCAACCCTAGGAAGCTGTTTAGCATTGCTAAATGGAAAGACAACATTCTCAGGCTCTTATGCATCCCTACGGCATGCCAAGATTAAAAGCTTGCACCGAATGGGATCAGAATAAACAAGCGAAATTGGGAAAAGATTAAATTAAGAGTGTTTTTGTAGGTCCTAAAGTATGGATGGCATAGCCATTACCAGACACTATTTATGATTGTGATTCTCTTCACGTTTGCTGTAAACTGCAGTAAGCTATCTGAGGTTATTTCAATCTGAATCCTACCCTTACCAATCAATACATCATTACATCTACTCCGTTTCTTCAATTTCTATCCAAAAGTTATTTGTATTACTTATTTTTGTATTTTAATATGAAAATAATAATAAATAAGAAACACATTGTATAAAATCTTTGCATTAAATATTATTTTTAAAAACATATTTGTGCTCTATATCTTATATATTACAGAAACATTTTCAGTTAATTTGAAATTTAATTGTATAGCATTGTATATTTTTTCATTTGTTGCTCATTTTGTTAAGTTGGTTCATAAAATCGTTTTATTTTCTGTCAATTTTTTTATGGACCAGCTATTACCCTCTTGTGGGCTCCGGTTTGAAACCCCCAAATAAATTCATCACAACGTTAGATATAAGTGAACATGGGGTAATTAATAAAAATATTGCTGATAGTAATGATTTGTACTTATTTGTACACTGTGTACTTGACAAAACTGTCTGTCAAGCAAGACTCTTAGATCAATAAATGCATGAATAAACAATGAACAGATGATCGAACAGTTTCCCAACCTTGCATGTCTTGTTCTTGTCCGGCTGGCAGGGTGTGCACGGGGCACAGGGCTGACAGAGAGGGCTGGGGGGGTGAGGGAGGCAGTATCCTCCAGGACTGTAGTGGCAGCAGCTGTAAGGTGCTGGGAAATGTGTGTACCACAGGTCCTGGTCCTCCTGACATTTCGGACATGAAGACAAGAAGCCCTTAGCCTGGACCTTCTCCACATTCACCTTCGGATTCCTCATCCACCTGCGCACCTTAAGGCGAAACATGAAAGGGTTTACATCTATAAACTATAGAATGGATAGTGGTACATGGTGATTCAAGGCTCAAGGCTTGGTAGTTGGAAGTTAACTTGACCTTAAGTAGTCCAGGAAACAAATTCCACAGCTCATGTGGTGATAAAATTGGAGTACATTTCCATGAAATGCTTATCAAACCATGAGTTGTGCAATATCTAGCATGTTGGGTGTAGATATGAAATTCGATAGAAAAGCTTTATGCTCAGATGTTGCTATTTAATGGCATTCTCAGAAAGTTTGACCTAAGAATCAGATATTTCTCTAAACACTTCTTAGGTGTTTTTTCTTTAAAAATAAAGTAAAATGAAGTAAAAATGCAATAAAAGGATTTTTCAGGATTACATAAGGGCAGGGGAAAAACATGACAGGAACCACAACTATGAAAAATCTAAATAAAAGACATGAAACCCAAACCAAACGTGATATTGGTCAATTGGAGCACAGTTTTGTGACACTGACATCTCTTCGGATACTGTAGAGACACATGCTTATGTGAACATTTAAATCTACACCCCATGTAATCTCATCTAAGAGAATAATGTCTGAGATATTAAAGAGATCTCATTTGTGATTTATTTTCAGTTAGGATGGAGTAGTTTATGCAGCTAATGGCTCTTGTGAAACCCAGTTGTCAAATGTTTCTCAAAGAATCTAAGTAGACTATCATAATATTTTTTGTCATGTGAAAGTATCTTGATTTGTTTGAGGCAATCTGTGGAGATGAATTTTGTAGTGACTGACTAAAAAGAAACAGGGCACAGGGTTGTATGTCTTCTTTGTAGTTTACAATGTATTTAATGACTTCAATCCCTTGAGTACCAAAAAAAGCAATTTTCTAGACCCCAGGAAATCCTGTTTCTCACGGGGCGAGCAAAAGCTGAGAGATTTCTACTTCTCACTTTATTTCATACAGCTGCCAAACTGCCAGATGACAGAAAACAATCTCAAAGGTCTATATGTTCAGAGGAAACAATGGAAAACGATGCTTCTCAATGTCCTACATACATAAACAGTTACACCGTATATAGTCACAGATCTCAACAATTCACTGCTCTCTTCTGCTCCCTTCTGCTTCTTTCTCTTTTTTGATCGATTTTCAAAGTCAGGTCATTGTATGTTGTCACTGTGGCAGTACACTAGCTTTAAGCTTCCAAGATCTTGTCTCATCTCATCTCCTTTGAGATGCTGCCTTTTCTGTGCAGTAGCTATGTATGCAATGGCAACTCAATAAACTAGTCCAAACACGGGCTCTACTGATGACTCGGCAACCCACCAAACTTTAGTCACTAGAGAAAAACATCAGTGTGTGTGTGTGTGTGTGTGTGTGTGTGTGTGTGCTGCCCAGTGCAAAGACACTGTTAACAAACCCGCATGAGTGAAAACACACAGCACACTCTGGTCGTGTTAATGCTACACACGTATAAAACAACACTGCAAGCTGACCTACAAAAGACAAACATCCACCTTGGCACTCCAGAAGATTCCTTCTCTCTCAGTCTCAGTGTACACATAAATACATAATAATCCAGCCAAACCATCTCACTGAGTCACTCTCTGACACTCCATCTGCTGTGTGTGTATGTAGGAGTCTGGACTCAATGCCAAACCACACACACTTTCTCGCTTAAAACCAAAACAAATACATTATATTTAAATAAATAATTCAAAACGTGTTTAGATTGGCCATTACATCACTCACAAATCAAATTGTAAGAGCAACGGCGAACAAAGAAACCCATTAATAATCTCAATATTGATGTCAAATGACATTGCAAAACTTCCATGCATATTCAGAACTGGCCGTCAATCTCACAATCATGACACAAACAACCCATCATGTATATACACAATATTTAACAGTACCCAGGGGTGTCACAACTGGGAGGAAAAAGGGGACAGAGTGCAATTTGTTTATGCTCATTTCCTCTATTTGTTCATTTAGATTACCTTAGTTGTCATCTAATGCTTACCTAATCTTTAAAAGCAGTAACATTAGAATAAAATAACAATAAAATTGTATTTGATTAAAAATAATAATAATAATAATTGAACAATTAAATAATTAAACCCTGTTAAATTTAATATTTGGCAAATGTCGAAATGAATATGCATATTTAATATATATATTTTATATTCTTTTAAATTTATTTTATTATTTATTTAGACAAAATATATATTCAAATGTAATAATATTTATTTTATTTCAATATTTATATTTATTTTCATACTCATTTATTTACTTATTTATTTACCAAAATGCTATATAATTTTAATATCAGTCATAACATGACAGCAGTTATTGACTATTGACTGAATTTTTCATCAGTATTCAAAAATCATGAATACAAATACAATTATTGCAAATAACCAATTATAGTACATGCATTCATATATTTTTTAATGCATAAACATGCAAATATACATACTTCACTTCCTCCATGGAGAAAAATACTTTTAAATCCTTAAAACATGTATGTGCTTTTGCAGAGAAAAAGCGAAAAGACAGGTCAGGAAATTACTGGAGCCTGATTCAAACTAAATAAGCACCAACATGAAACATTTCAGAGCATGTGCACTACCCACCAGTCCATGTCTCCCACTAAACAGCAGATTTAAGTCTCCACCAGCAACAAAAGTTCTGCACCCAGCACCCAACATTCTCACACACTCACCTTCCTCTTGACAAACTGGAAGGCAGAGCACTTCTTAAAGGAGAAAGACTGTTTCTCTGCATTATGGACCAGCCTCGTGGCCTCTGGCTGGCCCGCGCACTCTGCAGACCCCAGCGTGATGCCTGAGAGAGGGACAGAAAGGTGAAAACATTGTAATGTCTTCTGTGTTGCCTGTAGTAATTACGACAGCACAAATCTATGATATCTGTTGCCTGACAAGCACATATGAGTGTGTGTGTGTGTGTGTGTGTGTGTGTACATGGGCATCTGTGCATGTGGTCATACCTGTGTCGTTGTCTTCCCTGGTCCAAGTTGTTATTACTGTCACTGTTGACCGATGATATCAGGGCTGCACTGATGCCGCGAGTGTGTCCCGATGATGCTGCTGGATTTCACAGTGAATTTCACTGTGTGAGTGTGTGTGTGTAAGAGAGACTGACAAACAAAATGAGATGGAGTCGAACAGACACCTTATCAATATGACAGGGAGAGTGCTGCAATCGGAGAGAAGTGCACCTTCCTCCCTGCCCTCTCTCTCTATCTCCCTCTCTCTCTCTCTCTCTCACTGTAGCACTTCGTTCTTCTCTGATGGCACGATACTCTCTCACTCCTCCTCCTCTGCCCCTTCCCCCTGCGTTTTCTGCAGAAGCAGATGCTCTCTCTATCACAGCATCTCTCTCTCTCTCTCTATCCCACCCTCCCCGCTGCTCTGATTGTGTGAATGGAAGGATGGGCGACGGATGAATGAAGGCTGATGGATTGGATGGGTGTGTTTAGCCTGACCACTGCTGTTACAGGAACCGCTGCAGTGCTGCAACCCTCTTCTGACACACACACAGAGCATCCATCATGCTCCTTTTCTCTCCTACCTGTCTGTTTTTCTGGAACTCTCTTGGTCAAGAATCATTTATGAATGAGCTGGGGTGAATGAATCAACAGGTCCGTCATCCTGCGAGCAGCGGATGCCACACATCTGCAGGGAAAGGGAATGGAAGATAATGAGTGAAGATTCAATATACAGAGTTAAAGATACAATGACAGAAAGATCCATCAACTCCTTGGACATTTGGGATAATAAAATAAAATAATAATAATAATAATAATAATAATAATAATAATAATAATAATAATAATAATAATAATTATTATTATTATTATTATTATTATTATTATTATGATATACTCTCACAAAAACATATGTTAAAACCACCCCATTTAATAATAAAATATGAAATCATTATTAGTTATAATTATTACTATAATGTATAATTAATAAAATGAATAAAATAAACAATACAATGTAAAAATCTATTTAATTATTATTCAGTAAATTGTATAATACAATAAATATTTATATATTGCATACTGTACTGTTTTAATGTATATATATATATATATATATATATATATATATATATATATATATATATGAAATGTAATAAAATAGTAAAATCTAGAAATGTATCTAGAACAAGGTATCTATAAATGGTTTGATTCTGCATGGACTGTATGAACTGATCAAATGTATACCTTTAATGCAATTTAATGCATAATGTACAATATAAATATAACATACATAATAAGTAATAATAAATACCAGACAAAAAAATAATGTATAAAAAATTATAAAAAATTCTAATAAAAATAAATGAATAAAATGAAAATAATTGATCAAATTAATAATGAATGAAAAAAGTTAATAAACATGCAAGCAAGAATTGCAGCTAAACTGTCATGGCATTATTTGATTGAAAGAATAAATGAATCATGCATTTATATAGCGCTCTATTGTGTATTACACCCAAAGCGCTTTACAATCATGTGGGTGTGGGTGGGGGGGGGCAGCATCCACTTAGATTGAGTTTAATTACTGAATTGAGTGTTGTTTATGGATTGACAGTTTCAAGTAGCCTGGCACTGTAGTGATCATTTTAACCTTGTGTAGCCTGTGACTCATACTATAGCTCTTAACTTACATCATAAAAATCTGAATCCCACACACAAAGAAAAATATTTTCTTCTTTTTGGAGATGACAGAAAGACAAAATTCACAAAGGCAATTTCACAAATTACAGATAAGGAGAAAATGTATTTCCCATCTTGACAGTGAGAACTGTCTGATTCACTATAACAGACTGGATCCTTTCATATGAGAGCCAGAAAAAAGAAAAAAATACGCCTTTCATCCTGGACAAAAGAAGGATTCATTTTATGCATATCACTGATCTTGCTGTCTGCTCTGCCTAATCAAACCCAAAATACCTTGCAAAGAGCAAGAAGCCACCGGAGAATAAACTGCTGTTGGAAAATATGATTATTATATGCATTTCATGGCTCACACTCTTCATTTCTCATAAAATGAAAAAAAATGGTCTTGCATCAGTTTGAGCAGTGAAACGAGTCTCATATAATCTGTCTGATATAATCAACTGCACTGTGAAATATGAAATATACAAAAGGCGAGCGTTTTCAGACATCCATAAGTCACATAAATATGCATGATATCTTGGTGTGTTATTTTGAGAAACAGCTGCTGCAACAACCTACAAGGTTATTATTTTTCTGAGGGGATGACAGACATTTAGTTAAAACTTTAAGAAAATATGATTAATATGATCGCACACACCATCTGGGTTGACCTTACCCATCAAAATGCAGATTTGAGAGTAGGAGTCTTTACAGATATCATTGCCATTGGATTGTACCTTCACTCAATCGATATCTGTATACATATATTTAGTAATCAAAGCACAGTGCAGCAGATGGCATCCATTATTAATAAAGTAGTCTATTCAGCAGCATACTCGCCACAGTGTCCAATGAATTGAGTCTGTCAGGCACACAGTATACAACCCAAACAACTCCAGCTAAAGAAATGTTTTTCATGTAAGATAAGATGTTCAAACTTATCATTTTGACATAAATTGACACATAGACCAGACAGAACCTCTATTTCTCTCTCTCTTGTGCCTTCATATCTCTTTGAAGTTGGTTTCTCACTAGTCTCAAGTTGTTAGTCAGAGATACAAATCCGAAGATCAAAATTATACAGAGGAACAGGAAAGAGAAAAACTGAAATGCAGGGAACTGTAGTGTGAATGTGTCTAGAAATGGAAATGAATTAACCTAGAGGATATTTTTGCTGGATCAATGCTTGTTCATAGCTCAAGAGACTAAAGGAGTTTCAGTTATGTTTATACATGCTGCATTTACATTTTAGTCTCTTGTTCTCACAAAGAGTGCATTTATTTGATCAAGAATATAGTCAATACAGTAATATTGTTATTAGTATAATTACAATTTAAAGTGCCCCTATTATGCTGTTTTTAAGGTTCCTAATATTGTTTTAGGAGGCTTCTACAATAGTATTATATGAATGCAAGATTAAAAAACACTTCTGTTTTCTCAAATTATGCATTTAATATCACTTAATTTTATAATGATTCTCAAATGATTTGTTCAAAGCAGCTCTAAGATTCATTTTCTCTAAACCCCTCCTTTCCATGAGAAAAACAATACACCTCTGGCCATAGTTCCACATTCTGAATGCTCAATAGAAAATACTAACATCTATTATTTATCACACTTACAGGTTGTGATTCAGTGCAGCCAGCTCATCCAAATAAACTAAGAACTGAGCCATCTTTCAAGAGCAAGTATTTTGTGAACTCCCAAACTGTGATTAGAGAAGCAGTCATCAGTAAAATTACAGAAAAAAAAAAAAAAAAAAGATTGGGATTGTACTATTGTGATACAGTGTAAAAAAAATGACTATTGATTGTTTGCAGCCTCTTCATTTGGAAGTGAAAATAAAACAAATTTCCTTTCACAGCGTAGGACACAGCGTCTTCTCGACATGATGTTAACCACACAAACAAGCTTCTGTGTTGGAGGCCAGGTCAAGTTGTTCACAGCCGGCCAACGCAGAACAGGCGAGCATTATGCAAATGTGTTACCCCCTGACATGTAGCCCATCACGGAAGTGGGATTCAAATTACTGATCATTTGTTTAGGCTGTTCAGAGTTGCTGTTGTTTTCTTAGAATAAAGTAACTTTATTGTACACTTTCGGCTTTACAACTTTGCAGATGGTTTACATCCACATACACACTGGCATAATAGGGGCACTTTAAAATAACAGTATTTCAATATTGAGTTAGTGCTCAAGAAATGTATATATATTGGCCTTCAGTACCTGATACCAACAACATCATCTCCTCTCCTCTCCTCTCCTCTCCTCTCCTCTCCTCCTCTCCTCCTCTCCTCTCCTCTCCTCTCCTCCTCTCCTCTCCTCTCCTTCCAAATAATCAGCTTCTTTTCAAAGTTACTGTCTTTCTCATGCACACACATAAAATAAAGAGTGTGAGCTTCATAAAATAAACATGATTCTCTGCTCATCTCTCTCTATGCTACAGGGAAGGCAAGATATCTTTGGGGACACTGTCTCTCTCTCTTTTTTCTCTCTCTTCCCATTCTCAGAATAGCTTCTTTCCCCTCACAGTGGCTAATGCTTCAGAGCCAAACAGAATAAGTTACACGTGAGAGCGTGAAATCTCACTTTACTAAATCTGAGATGTAAAATGCATAACATGAAATCAGGCCAGACAGACGGCATGTATCAAATTAGATAGATAGACTGACACAAGTATGAACACAAAAAGGGAACGGTGTACAATTTAGCTCCAGTTTTCCAATTTAAACATTTTATAAGGTAGTGGTGCATATGCTAATGCAGCACTCAGACTGAAAGAAACAGAGAGAGAGATGGAGAGATGGCAAGGATGGAAGGTTGACAGGTGGAGTGGGAGGAGTAGCTGTGACTGATGCATTGGCTCATCTTGGTACTATGTGTGTGTGTGTAAGAATGTAGGATAAAAACGACTGCAGTGGGTGACATTCAAGGCCACTGACAGGAAGGTAAATTACAAATGTAATCTCCACACAACAATATGCACATTTTTGTTCATATAGAAGCAAGCACTGGCACTTCTCAACGAATACAATTGCAGAATGTGGTCTAGAGCAGCTATAGCGAGATAAAACCAGTGTTGACGATCTTTAGCTGAGCAGCCAGTAAGTGTCAGCATGTCAGATTTTCAAACATGATGAGTCATTAAGATTCTGAATCTTCCGAGTTTTTCAGACTTCTGTGGCGAGAATGAGATGAGTGTGGGAGTGAAAAGAGCAGAGACGTACCATGAAGCTTCGACAGATGTATCCATGAAAGAATGTGTGCCTGTGCATTAGACATATATACACATTTCATGCTCATAAGGGTGGTAAAGATGAAAAGGTTTGACTTGCTGTTCAAAAGACAAGGACGCAAGACTTGACCTTTAAATTTCCCTGTTTGGTCATGCTACCCTGCCAATCTTTGAAGAAGTAACTGGGTCCAGAAAAGGTCTAACATCATATGTTTACACATATCAATTGATTTAATAAGTTGTTATATAACACAATGACATTTAGGAATTTTGTAAGCATGTCCAAACAATTATTGGGAAAACTGTATATTCTTTGTATTATATGCTGGATCAGATGCTCCATTCAAACATATAATTACCCTCATTAAAACCCATTTTGAACTGAATGTAACCTACTAGATGGCTTAAATGGCAGCATATGTGTACAGCAGCTGTTTTATCTTAGTGAGCATCAGGGGGTTTGCATATCTGCTGGTCTTTCACATTTTCTGCACATAGAGAGAATGATTGAGGGAAAGATTGATTATGGCCTGACTGACACAACAACAGACTGGATGCATGGGATGTGTTTGAGCGCATTTTATGCTTAAGACCGTGAAAGTGACTGAGTCAAAAGTGACATGAGGTTAAGCCATAGCCATATGCTGCTGCACAGACCATCTCTCTCTCTCTCTCTCCCACACACATACAGACTCACACACACACGGCACAGGGCATGTGTGTATTTTCTATAAGTCCCTAAACTGCTCTGCATTCCAGAAAAGGTCAAAGCACAAGATGGGTGAGATAAAAAAAAAAAAAAAAAAACAATGAATGATTTTAAGCAGCAGGAATAGGGTGAGAAGAATCCCATCAATTTGATAGTCTATATTAAGCTCTTGTCACAGTTTAGCTCTAATGTCTTTAAGTAAATTCTAAACTGTATTGAGGATTTACCATAGTTGCACAATGGTTTTGTTTTGTTTGTTTGTTTTTCTAAGCAACAGTCATCTGTCAATATATTAATATCATGCTATTAATTATAATATTTAATATATGTATTAAACAATTTTATTTTATTTTATTGTGATGGTTTATAAAAAAAAACTCTATACTCTATATTTCCATCCACATAAATAGATGTTATAAGCCTATTATTATAATTACATAATATAATATATATATATATATATATATATATATATATATATATATATATATATATATATATATATTACATATATTAATATGATGAAATTTATTTTACATTGGCACTGTTTACTATATTTAAGGAGATTCATGCTTAAAATAAGTAAAAACTACCAGAGTGAACCTCCTTTGTTCCCATCCACCTTTAGTGCATGGAGAAAAAGCTCTATTTTGTTAACATCTCTGCAGTTTTGTTTATCTGATACATTTTTCTTGCTAAAATTTTACTGGAAAACAAGACAAAATGATTTTGCAGTATGATATTGAGTGTACTTTCTATGCAGTGAATGTGCAACTCTTGTAAACTAGATAACAGCAGTTGACTGTAAGAGGATTGCAGCTAGACAGTGTTTCATCGCTCAGACAAGACCATACAAAGAGAATACTTAACCAAGATAGAAAGGAAAAGAGAGGGATAGAGAGAGAGAGAGATGAGTCAGAGAGATGAAAACAATAAATTTGAGACATAGCAGAAAGGACGGCTGTGTTAAAGTGAATTGGATATGAGCAGAAAGATCCCAAAGGACTCGTCCTGGATTCTCACTGTTGAAAAAAAAAAGAAGAGAAACACACCTCAGTCTCACAGCTGATTGGTCCAAAGTCACCCCCAATTCATATATCGTCACTGTCCGAAATGCTTATCCATTCAATATTGATAATAGTTAAGATAGAGGGAATGTTAATGACACAAAGAATGACAGAAGTGAGCATTTTCTCAACATCTCTCCCGCTTCCTCACACAGGCATAAGCAGGCAAGCCGTTCACACAGTTCCATTGAAACTGTCAGATCTGTAGATTTTACAGACAGCCTGAAGTGCGATCTTAACCTAGTTTCACTTCACTGCTGCAGTTTTGTGGCATCAGGTTAAAAATGCAGAGGATATCACAAATGCATACACCGTATACCCACCCTGCATTGTTTCCTGCAGGCTTAGTGGTCATTTATTGTCCAGTGTGTGGAATGCCATTGTACAATGTTACATAACTCAAAAAAGTCTTCCTGGCATTAGAATCAGTGCCAATAACATTCCACTGCCCTTCAAAATGACCTTCAACACACACACACACACACACACAAACTCAGACTTCTACTCTTTTCCAATGTAACTTACTTTTTAAAACTGCAACGCTATTAGAGCATGGTCTGAATGTGTGTTTGAATGGATTTGTGTGAATGTCATAATATGTGCATGTGTTTTTACACACTATGCATTGTTACATTTGATTTGTATGTGCACAAATGAGTAATTCTCACACTGAAGAAATGCATTGAAGCATGCACATCCAAACATGACTAATACAGGTACATGAAAATTGAATACATTAATTGTTGCTTTCAAAAATACTTATTAGTTTCCTCATCAAACAGATGTTTCAAGCCACATGCTCTTCATCAGATTTTGGCTGGGAATGTAGCAAAATGGTAAAAAGAACAAATATTTATTATTATTTTGCTGGCAGGAACAGTATGCCAGCATCAGGTTTCAATTTAAAAAATGAAAAACTTTCTGCACCACACTGCAAACAAGTATAACTTCTTAAAATATTTTTAAATATCTAATAACACAGTTGAAAAGTCTGGTGTATGTATGATTTTTTTTAAATAAGTTTCTTATTGCTCAAAAAGTCTGCATTCATTTTATCAGAAATACAGTTAAACTGTACTATTGTGAAATATTATTATAAATAACAGTTTTTTTATTTTGATATACTTACTGTATACTTTATACTAAATGCAATTTATTCCTGTGATGGCAAAGTTGAATATTCAATCACTTACAGACTTCAGTGTCACATGATTCTTCAGAAATCATTCTAATGTTCTGATTGGTGTTCAGGAAACATTTCGTCTTATTATCAGTGCTGACACAGTTTTTCTGCTTAATATTTTTGTGAAAACTGTGGTGTGGAAACATTTTTCAAGATTATTTATATAAAACTTTATTTATATAAGTTCAAAAGAAAAGCATTGATTTGAAATAGAAATCTTTAGTAACAATGTCAGAGTCTTTACTGTCACTATTGATCAATTTAATACATCCTTGCTGATTAAAAGTATTCATTTCTGATGATGCTTTGTGGATCTTTTAAATCCTGAGAAGTACAATTATTTGTTGAATAATTTAAAGTGTGTGCCAAACGTGGATTACACGCCTCACCAAAAATATCTTGCTTTATCACCCTATCCATCAGACAAGTATGTCAGCTGGTATTGAGGTCCAACAGGATGACTCACAAATTTCCTGAAGCATCAGTGAAGATCCGGTAGGCTTGACTTCCTGGATCCCATCCGGAGTTCCAGCTTCAGACAGCACAGAGCTTCATCAGGACTGGGTTTACAAGGCTTATTCTGCAGTGAATAAAGGATCATGATCAAACATCCTGAGCAACTCAAATGTGGTTTTATTGATCAATCGTGGACCCCATTTGCACCCATATTAAATCTAATCAACTTGTGATCAAATCACCCCCCCCCCCATGTGCTTTCATGTGCTAATGAAGAAAAAAAATCTCTCTCAACCCCACACATATATTCAGAAGTCAAGGTCTGTTTCAATTATTAATGAAAACTAATTAGTTAATTTCATTTTTCTGTTCAAGCAGGAAACATTTCTAATTGTTTGTTTGTGTGTGTGTGTGTGTGTGTGTGTGTGTGTGTGTGTGTGTGTCGACTGATCAGTACACAGACTGTTTGTGCTCTGAGATCTTTTGTGTGTGCGCTGTGTGTTCTTGAATCTTGCGTAAGATCATCCAGCGTGCTGATTGGATGGATTGTGACATCACACAATTGTTGGAGTCTCATCTGACCACAGAAAGATACAGACACTTATGGAAACAATGGTATCCAGGCAACGGTATCCCAGTAAAAGCATCCGCCTCTCACAGGACAGAGTGCAACTTTTGTTGAGAAGTTTCTACATTCATATTCTAGTGTTGATGTATTAAAGTGACGGTTCAACCAAAAGTTTAAATTCTGATATTATTTACTCATGTTTACACTCTTGTCACTCCAAAGCCATTTTTTAATCTGCAGAAAACATAAAACAGAATTTTTAAAGAATCTTCACTCAGATTTTTCTCCCAATAAAATGGCCATGAGTTGTCAAATACACCAAACATCAATCCTCATTGATTCTTCATTTTGGCAAGCCTGCATCATCAGAGCTATATTTGATTTGATAGCTGGAGATATAAAAAAATATATAGACTTTAATAATGGGTATGTTCATGGTGCCAAACTATCATATTACTTCATTATATAGACATCTTATATAGTGCTATTTTGGAGCCTGACCGTTTGGAACAGAATGAGGGTGAAAAAATCATGACAGCAGTTTCATTTTTGCCATTTTCATCTCTTTTCACATGTTTGATAAAGCCACATAATGGAATAAAAAGACATTCTGGTGACCAACATTAAGACCAAAGTATATTATCTCTAAAAATGGCCATGAGCAATGAATTTCCTCAATTATGAAGAAACCAAACTGTATAAAAGTGTGTGTTTGGCACTTGAAGAAAAACAATTAAATTTGATCTGCTGAGAAACACCACATCTCTGGAATATATTTCAATGAGGAAGCAAAAGCAATTGATATGAACTAATATGAAATTGCAATGCGATTTTAGACTTGCAACACCCCCCCCCCCCAATAAAAATTACCTTTTTTTACTTTATACTTTTATTACCCAGAATACGTTTAACACTTACTTCAGATGACAGCATCATTTAATAATCTCCCATCTTCAGTGTTTAGAATGTAAATTCAAAAAACATTGCAGAAAGTAGAGAGAGTAAGGAAAAGTTCAGCAAAGAACAACACCAACAGCTGTCTATTAAGAGTGAATGTCTATTGCAGGAGATCTATTTGCTAGGCCGTCTTCTCTTTTATTTCTGCCTTCCTCTGTTTTTCTTTTGTGGTTGCCTTCTTATATTTTAATCTGCAGAATATCATCTGTATAAACAAAATAAGCTAGTAAAATAAATAAAAATGATGGTAAGACATTTAAATTCTAATATTACATCCAGCCCCAGACATTCAGGGCTTAAGGCTGATCCTAAAAACACAGACAAATTACTGCTGTGAACCACTTCTGGCAAAGATCCTCGAGTAACCTGTGTTTGGGGTTGGGGGTGGGGGGGGGTACTGTGCTTGTTAAGAGGACAGAAGAGATGGTAAGTCAGCTGGTTCTCTCCGTCCCGAGGGCCGTGGGACAGTAGAAGACTGGCTGTCCTATCTCTCTCTCTTTCTCTTGGTCTGGCTTATGTAAAACTGACAATCTGACAGTCTCCTTTATCTGATGCTGGTAGAGCGTGGCATGTATGAGTATCTTGATTCTATCAAGGAGTTTTTTCAGGAATTGGCCTTTCTAAAATTAGTTTTTTGCACTATTATTTTTCTTAGTTTTCCTTTGTACATCCCAGTAAAATGTCTAGCTTCACATTTTTGGGCTCTAGTGGTGTCCATGACTTCCGTTGTGTTTTTTCTGTCTCTGGTGTTAGTTTGGGCAAATTCCTGTGGTGTATTTGATTACAACGTCTGGATTAGTTTGCAATGATGTCCAGTGGTCTCTTAGACTGTGTATACATGAATAAGAGCACTAAAGTAATCATCTTTCCACAACCATATTACACAACAGCAAAGCAAATATTTGTGCATTTCAACATTCAGGTAGAAAGTGTTGGACATGATGAAACATCTTGGCTAACATCATAAAGACATGTCTACTGTCTGTGTGCATTTGATTTTGGGTTGTATGTATATGTATTTGTATATTTACTTTGCTTCTGCCTAGTTTTCTGGGGGAAAAGTCAGTTTTAAAGTTAAGGAGTTTTAAAGACACGAGGTCTTTTGACTGGCACAATGGTAAGCAGGGCAACATTATATTCTCTGTTAAAGGCACTGGAGACATTTGTAATGTAAAGCCATGTGCTCTATACACATTTTTTTAAAGGATTTAGTGATTTCTCTTCAAAATGTAATATTCTAATTTCTAATTAATTATCTAAAGCAAGTTGAATATATCACTGAATATATTATATATCATGGCCAAAAATGAAGTAACTTTATACCCATCAGCCCTGACAAACAGTTTTATTCCCACGTTAAGGAGAAAGTTTCAAAACTTCTGAAATGTTCTTCCTGTTGAGAAATATCTACACAATACACTGCATTTCTATTTGCTTGTCATTGTGAAATCACCAGTTTGCACAGTGACTCTGTCGGTTATTTATCATCATTTCTACATTCTGAACATTCCTTTCGTACTGATCTTTTGTGTTTGTTCTTTAAGTGTGCAAAGCATAGTGGTATATATCAAAGTTTAATATTTTGATTAAAATGTAATGTAATCATCATATAGCTGACACTTGCCCTAAAGTACATATGTGTGGTTTTATTGTGTTTGTTGTTCCTAATGCTTCTGTGGCTCTGCAGTTTTCTTCACTCATTCATATTCTAAAGCAGAAAAAAAAACCTGTTTCAATTTCTTTGTCTTAGTAATCAGCTCTCTCATATCAACAAAGTATAAAAATTATCTTGTGGGGGGAGAAAAAGCTGTAATTTCCTTATTAAAATAGGATTGAGGAAGAGCAGAAAGGTCATTGTTCTCATTCTCTCCCGATTTCCTCAATCATCACAGCCATAAAGCTGATGGAATCCTTCCTCTCTTACACACACACACACACACACACACACACACACACACACACAGTGTCAGCAGTCAGAATGGCTCCACTCTTGGCTTCTTTTATGCCACTCCAGGCCTTCACTGGCTTTAAAATAGCTCCACTCTATGGACAGGAAGAGGGGTGTGTATGGACAGGAAGTAGCTGAGAAGAGCTGGAGACGGCCGTCTGCACAACACTGCTCAGGGTCAAGAGTCACACACAGCTCTTCTCACAATGCACAGCTCCGCAGGAAAGAGACATATAGCAGGGTCTTAATGTCTGTGTCCACCAGTGAAAATGCTTCTATTCTTATTTTATTCTATTTTTGCAATTTTAAACAATTGATATAATCAGTAGAATAGCTTTTACTAGTGAAAACATAAAAAAAAGTTTTACATTCATTTATTTGGTTCCAATTTCTTAATCCTAAAACTTTTCTGTTTATTTCCATATTTTAATTAGATATTCAATCCCAGATTTTCAGTGTGATCTGAAACTTTTTGAACCCACTGTATGCACACAATGTCATACACACAATTTTTGTGTAAATGGTAAACACAATTGCTCAAACACTGACTTCAGTGTATCCAATAGTAAGCATATACTCTCACGATCTCAAGATTCTCACAAATGGAGTGTCATCTCTCTTTCCTTCACTTGCAGATTGTTGTTATTTTTAGTGCCTCTGTATTGTTGGACACAGAGAGAGAGGATGACAGTGCAATCCTGCTATCTTTTTTTGGTGGGAATATCCTGGGAATTATTCCAGAAACCAGGCTCTGACATCTGAATATCTGTTGGTGGATTTATGAGAGCTCTGATGACCCCATATGTGTGCAGGGTCATGCTTTTGTGTATTCTGAGGGAAAGACCATCATGGATCATTTAGTCGTGGGGTGAATCTTACAAAGAAATGTCATGAAAAGTCATGAATCCACCCCCCCCCCCCCCCAAAAAAAAATCTAATTTATTTTAGGACCATTAAACTTTTTGCAATTTGAGATTAAGCACATTTAGCCCTATGATTTTCATTACTTAAAAGTGCAATGAAAACCATACTTTGTACAATTAATTATTTTTTTATTAACATAGTACAACAAAATACCACCATGACGTATAGTTGACAATTTAAATAATGTCTTTATTTTATTATTATCTAGTTTTATTCATTATCTGCATAATGAAAATAATGCATTTAATGTATAGTAAGGACAACTGTTTTTTTTGGGGAGGGGGGGGGTATAGTGAAAATAGTGTAAAAGACATTTAAAAAAAGGCATTGTTATCCACATTCTAAACAAAAGTTCATATTTTTCTTTTGTTGCTGGGGTGAAATATGTTTTTCAATCAGATAATTAATAGTTTATATATATTTCAAAACTCTAATAGCCCTCGAAAGACTTCACAAACATGCTTTTTTTTTTGACATGCCTACAAAATGTGTGTTGAAGTAAGTGTGTACATATGATCACATGATGGTGTAACATGCCCATCCAAACACAGAAACCAAAACAACATCTAGGTGTTGCGCTCCTTTGACGCACAGCATTCACAGTACACTCAAACGCTGAAGATCAACACAAACGTACGGAGAGAATTAATGATTAGTAGAGGATCAATGAAGAATTTTGGAGGTGAAGAAATACAGGGAGAGGAGAAAGTTAGCTTCAAAACAACAGCATAAATCACTGTTATGCTCGTGGCCTGATAGGAAACAAGAAAGCATAACATAAAGAATATATAGACCACACATATAAAGGATAAAGCCATCACAGTCTTGCAAAGCAATCAACGGATGGGTGTTGTTGGGTGACACTTGAGAGCTTTGGGGACCTTGTGTCAGTCTAAATTGATGCTTGCTTGTCGAAGGCCCTCTAAGATGCCCACTCATGCTCATGGGTCAGCTGACTAGAGCGAAACAGAGTGTCATTTGTTCACTGGCGTCTTTTGTTCACTAGAGCCACCTCCGTTTACTGAGGAAACGAACAAGAAAAGCAACCCCCCTCCTCCTTTTTTTATGTGGCATACACACATTTTGGCTATGACCAGTGTGTTGGTGATGGGTACGCTCTGTACCCTCAGCAGTTTCCGGAGAAAGAGTCATGAAGGCAATCTTTCGTTCTTTGTCTTCACTGTTAAATTGAATTGCCTTACCTAAAAGCATGCTAAAGGACTTCCTTAAAAAAAATAAACTTACAAGGAATCTCAATGAAAGTACTCGACTGAATACAGGTTCACCTAATGATTATAAAGAACTTAGACATTTTAAGTTTATTAGTTTCAGGTGGCCATAACTATACTGTAATTCATACTATTGTCTGTGTGGTATTTAAGTGATATCTATTAGTGATTATGGTCATTTTTGTACACCATTGTACAGAAGAAGAAAAAACAATATCAACACATTTCAAAAACTAAAATCAGGAAGCTCATAGTATTTAGCTAGTAGCACTTTCTTTCTTTCTTTCTTTCTTGGGTGGAGCGAGGTGTGGTGTAAATTAATTTGTCTTTTTTCATGATTTTATAATACAACTAACCATTTTGTTTTAAAAGTCAATCTAATTAGCTATTATGCTTCAACAAAGTGACTATAAAAGCGAATTTTCTCTTTGAAGACACTTTTGAAATCTTCACTGCAGTGTATCTACCTCATATTCATTTGCTGCTCTCACATCGTGTGTGTGTGTGTGTGTGTTGAAGGGACAATGTGGGCCGAGAAGAATCCAAGGAAATGCTGCTTTCTCTAAACGCTTTGTTCAAGTCAGGAAATCAGCTGCTGCATGCTCACTGAATACTGTAATAATACAGATACACAGACATATGGACTCACACACTTTTGATACACTCCCTGAATGGCTGACAGAGACGCCTGTCTGAGGCGGAAGGAGTATAATAGCCTGAAAGAGACGGTAACACAAAGTATCTAAACACACGCACAGGGAAACACAGTTGTGGTCTTCCATGTCAAGATGTCTCCCTTGTGTTTAATGAACGGCACACCTACTGTATACACTCCCTTCCAGCAGTGGAGTCAAGACGTCTGTCTCTGTCAGGATCCTTTATCAACACATCTGCACAATTAACAGGCCTTCAGTCAATCAACCAGACCTAAAAAAAAATGGAACCAAATCCATACATCAAACTGATGTACAGACATCCTAGAGATTGAACTGCAGCCTAAATCACAACACATCTAGCTGCAAAACATCTGATATCTCCATGGATTTGTGTCATCCTGTCCATACTAATCTTCTCTGTGAGGATTAAATATTGGTACATGTGCCACCCATGCAAGCACAATAAGCATTTTTTTTTAATGTCATTTCAGTTCTTTGTTTATTACTCTAAATTGATATTTGAGTGCTCTTGTTTCTAGCTACTTAATAATCAAGTTCTTATCATTTGACCATAATTAAAGATCGGTAGTTACAAGAATATTGTAAGTGATCTGTTACCAACCAGTGGTTCACATGTAGGTGAAAAGCTAATAATGATTCAAATCTCAGTGTCAAATTAATATAAGTATAAATGATTTTAAAATAAAAACTTTATTTTTATCATATTTTATTTGATTACCTTTGTCATTTAACAATTAACTGACTTCAGAAAACTGTGGGCAAGCAGAGGTGTTGCTGAATTATTGTAATTTTCTGTAAAGTTGCTTTGTAACGATTCGTATTGTAAAAAAAGCGCTATACAAATAAACTTGAATTATAACTTAAACATTGCTACTTACAAGTAAAAACTTGTAAAAAAAAAAAGGTGTTCGGTTGGCAAAACTGCCAACTTACAGATGGATGGATATTGTGTAACTGATAGTGCTGTGATGCACTGGAGAATCAGAAAGACACTGAGAGCACATCCAAACATTTCAAATTGGGAAGGTCAAACGTAACAACGTAAGAATGCACCACTGGAAAACTCATATTGATCGACCGTTATTTTTAATAGTGGAGGACGTGTTCCCCTCCAAGTCTATGGTAGATTCAGTCCTATAGAGAATGTAAATAAAAGCAATGACGCACTCAGTATCTAGCACAAGGTCAGCCAGTCACCTTTGTGTTTGCAGTGGGTGTGTGTGTGTGTGTGTGTGTGTGTGTGTGAGGGGAATGTTAAGGGAGGTGTGTCACTGTCCACCAATTCAGAGAGAGGTCTAGCTTCCCTGCCTGTATTTCTTCACCCACATTTATTTGCGCGAGCCAAAATATAGTGTTTGTGTTTAATCCACAGTTCATCATCTCATTCTGTGATCATTCTTTGAAGGGTCACAAATTCCCTAAATCTCTACAATGACTTCCCCTGTCAACAATGACAATTACACAAAAGCTGATATCATTTCATCATAATTGCCTGCATTGTTACATATCCAGGACAAATATTCATTCATCGCAAGTGGTCCAATAACTGAGTTTGAAATCAGTCGAGTTGCATTCAGGATAACGATTGACCGTCTCTCTCTCGCTCGCTCTTTAGAGTGCGGCTGATTCACTATGACGCAGGACTGTGATTGATGGATTTAGAAATAACTGCATGTGATTAACTGTGTGCGAGTGTGTCTTTATGTCACATGACTAAATGTTGCGTGAAACGGGTGATGTTAAATTGCGTGGGACACTTCTAAGCTGACACATTAGGTGACAGATACAGTCAAACTATAATCTAAATGACAAAATCGACAATTTTTCCGATCATCTCATCGTGGTTTGGGTCAGATGGAGGTCAGTAACATGTCTGTAAAGGGAACTCTCATCTAAAAACATTATTCTAAAGAATAATTGAACAAAGAATTTCATTTAAATCTTAATAAATAAAATGAATGCAGTTTACCAGTAATTAGTAAGATAGACAGAAAAGCCTATAGGAATGAAATATTGCACTGTTTCAATCATTTGTGATCTACTCCATGGCCAAATGGTCTGATATACACCATCAACATTCAGTTCATAGTGTCAACCATTATCTCATTTGTTTCTCGTTTTTATCTTTCCTAGACAATACAAGGAAAAACTAGTTGTCTAATAAACCTGGCACTGTATATTGCAAATATTGTTGGCTCTTTGATGAATTGCTTTGGTGCATCTTTTACAGGTCACTTTGAAAATAAAAGCATCTGCTAAATGCATACATTTAAATGTAAAAGGAAGAACATTATAGAAAGATGATGGGCCCAAACAAACTCTCAATGACGAAACTGAACGTTGTCAATCATGCCATCATGGTTTAAGTCAAATTAAGCTCAGAAGCTCAAAGTGGCTTCATGAAACCATAACGCTGAAGATCTCTGTTGTTTCTTCTAGACATTAGTGAGATTAAATGGAAATAAACGGAGACTTTGAAGTCCTCTGCTTCTCAGAATTGTCTCCTGTGATCAAAGGTCACAGATTTCAAAATGAACTTAAACATTTCTCGTTAAACTCACAATTTCATTTGATAGCTTTTATTCTGTATGTCAACAGTTGTCCCATATATTTTAAGAGAAACATCTGAGACAAAGTTCATGCTGAAGTTAATCATAACTGAGAACTCCAGTAAGTCTCCAAACTATAACCTTTGAATAATAAAAACTTCCTCTGGACTGTTATGAGACCAAATAAAACACTTTGGTATGTCTGTTAGCTTCTTTCCCTTCCATATCTGACTTCCATAAAATAATTGTGTTCTGACTTCCTGTACATCTCTTATCTAACAAAATCTTATCAGATACGAACAGCATGATTTCATCATCATGCACAAATGTGTCTGTGTGTCACTGTTGTTTGTGTTGCTGTGTGTGTCGTTTATGTTGTTTCCATGTAGCGAGACCATCTGGTTAAATGGTGAAACACTAGTCAGCAGAAAGTGATCCAACACTTGGATTCATTTGAGCATCAACACCACAGTGCATGTTGCAAGACTGCCAGTCATGTTGAGGAGGACCGGGAACTACGGCTCCCATATGACTGACAAATGAAGGAGGATGTCCAAATTGGGAGGTCAGCCTCGCTCTTATATAAACACAGAGAGAGTTCAATGTGTCCTGACACAACATCATGCAAAACCTCATTTAAAAGCCCTTGTTTACCCAGACTAAATCCACACATTCCCAAACACGTACAAATACACAATCATACATTTTTGACCCAAATCTTACTATTTTTTGGCATTTCATTTGTGTCACAGAGCTTAAATTTTAGTCAGCAGACACACAATTGTGGTACCCAGTCACATGCAGGCCTACATATAAAACGACATACTTTATTCACAATTTCAGTGCTAATTAAGATAGGAAGTACTATTGGGATGGATTTAAATTATGGTAAAATGTTCATAGTTGGTTATCATCAACATAATCAAACTAAGCAAACAGATTGGTGAGGGCCATATTTCGAGTCTGCTGAGCTTTTTGTGCAATGCTGTGGGCACAGATTCATGAGTTTCATAACAGTGAGCCCAAATGCTTTCAGAAAACTTGACAAAAGTGTCTATATCCACCAAAGACTAAACAGCCAGTGTTTAGCATGGAAACTCACTTCAGAAAAGCTTTCAAGGTACCTTAACACCATGTCTGATGAACTAAAACAATAAAAAATTGAATAAGAATATTAAAACTAATAAATTAAAACTACTTGTAAGATCATTTTTAAAATACAGTCACACTGTAAGATATAAAGACACAGATGTGAGAAATAAAACAATATTATAGGAAATAAAGTGTTGCAAACTTTAGTTAATTTAAGTGTTCCTGTCCTGCACCATTTCTAAAACATCTACACCTGTTCCTTGCAAAGGTCATTAGCTATCTCTCTCCCACCTCTCTCTCCACTTCTCTGTTGGCAAGAAGGGTGGGTTAGATGGGTGGTATAGACACAAACATATTCCATACTTTTTTTTTTTTTTTGCCTTTTGCAGGAAGTTTTCCAAGCTACGTGATCTTCCGTCATTTTCTTCCTGGGTCACGCACACCAGAGACAAGCTTATGAATGGGGAGAGACAGAAAGAAAAGCTTTCGAAAGAGCTTTCTCCTAGTGTTTCCTGGAGTTTATTTAACCTGATTACACTTGAGATTTTTTTTCACAGGTCAGCAACATTCATCAGAGCTCTAGATGTCCTCCACCCACAGCAAGCCTCAGTGGAAAATTGCCCTGATATGACCTGCTCGTCTGTTCACAGAACATTTTTACACGCACATGTTTAACTGTATTTAATGGAAGCATCCCACACATGGCTGGGTTTTTAATAAATAATATAAATAATAAAAAGCAATTATTTAATAAATTAATACAGATAAATTTTTTGAATAAAAATTGAAAACAGGCTGGTCTTGGTTTTGAAATGCCTTCTTTTTATAAAAGAAGAAACATGTACTAAAGGTATCAGACCCAAGATCCATGGTTATTATGGGTGGCATCTTCAAATGGCATCTTGCACGTATGTGTATATACACACAGGGTGGTACAGGGCATTGCCTTTGGCCAAGTCAAAATAAAAGCTGGCAGTGTGGGCTCTGCCCTTTGAGCCACGGATGGTGTGTGAGCACGCAGAGACGTGACTGAACACATTCACACGTTTCCTTTAGTTTTCTTACACAAACGTGCACACACCCCTCATTAACTGAGAAAACCTTTCAATACAGATGCAAGATATCACTTCTTTCCAGCACCATGCAGACACGTAAGCTGTTCTTAGTTTCTGTGTCTTGCTATACTGTGAATCATTTAAATCTATATAAATTAATTTTCCATGCATTTTTAAGATTTCTGGCTTAGAAATCACATTGTAATATTCCCTAATGGTTTTCCATGTGTCAGTTTGTTTTCTGAATGTCTGAAAGATGTTGTGATAGAGAGATTTCCTCTAAAGACCAGAGAGACCTGAATAGAGATGAAAAACATCTCTGTTTTACACACAAGCATGCACCTAACAGCAATATTTGAAATATTTAGTTGTTCTGATAGGATATAAACCCCAAATTAGATTTCTTTAACATCTCTGTTGTTTCAGCAAAATGGGATTTAACAGAGAGCAAATTAACAGACAGCAATCATTACTTTTCCATAAGGACTGGCACTTAAAAATAAAACAGATGAATTATCTATTTATGAATTAAAAACTATAAAATAAATTAATTAAAAAAATAAATAAACAAATGCATTTAAAACTATTTATTGTTTATTTTATAAAATGTTAGTTGACTTAAACAATAATAATAATTTTAAATGCTTTTGGTACATGCATTTTAAAAGTTTTAAATTGCATTAAAAAAAGCATTGGCTAATTGTTTTTCTAAATCCTTTTGCCAAATATATTTCTTTTCGCATTTATATGGATAAACATATGCAATTGTAAACATTGCACATTGATACATTTCTTGCAAATACATTTTTAAACATGAATTAACTTTAGATTTAAAAGTCTATTCACTCTCAGTTTGAAAAGTCATCAACTATTTATTTGAATTAATTAATACATTCATTTTAAAGTATTTTTAAGTTGCACTCCAAGATATCAAAGTCTGCAATCAAAACTCACAGATTTCATAAGAACTGTTTTTCATACAATTCTCATCCAGGACCAAACAATCTAAGCTTCAATCTGTCCCTTCAATTTAACAGCCTTATATTTTTATATCAATAATTAACTTATTTGCGTCTTTCTTATTGCTCCCAAGGAATTTCAGGAAAAACAAAGTTACCTAAATAAATGATAAGATAAAGCAGATTATCATACAAAGCAGACCAGATAACTTCATTCTTTCTCTAAACTACGAAACACCAACTTCTAAGCAATACAATCGAAGGCTGGTGTCTTAAAATGAAATATGCTAAAGAATGTGACAATTTAATTCCACCGAAATGATTCACCCACATTCGATCACTTAAAACAATATGAAGCACTTTGATTTTCATGAACTTTATTCCCAATCATATAAAGTCGGTTGCTTCCTCTATATAATTTGTAAACAGATTTGAAATGACACATGAATCACACAGTGACACAGTGTCCCTGACTCCCTGCATATATTACTTCTTCTTGTGTCAGAGTTTAACGGTGATGGACTTAACCTCAGTGATGAAGTGGTATGAGCCTGAGTTCATGCCACTGAACGGGAGATTTAAATCTCTGACCAGCCAGCAGTTGGTCTAGACCAAACCAACCTGTAGTTTCCTAGCAACCCTGTGCACGCGTCCTGTGAAATCACTTCCTTCTCCTCAGCGAAGGGTGTCACACAGGTTACGGGACCTAAAATCTCTGCCTGAATCAGTGCAGAGGAGTCTTTTACTCCAGAGATGATGGTGGGCAACATAAAATAGCCACCTGCATTTTGTTGTTGAAGAGTAAGTTACTCCACACCCTCCCCACAATGCACCTGGACACCTTCTGTTAACGCCAAACCAACATAACCTTACCAGTCTACTGTATATGTAACGCAGTTATTTCATTTTAATGCGGAAGACTGTTTTCTTTATATATCAAATTTCTAATCCCACACCGTCTGACATTTTCCATTGAAAATATCAATCGAAACACATCTGTGATTATCATCAGACCTTCTGTAGATGCTCTTTCCTGATGAGCGCTCCACTGTCGTTTGAGGGGTCAGAGGGCACTCCAGTTTTCCACGGATGAGCCGTCTCGATGAAACGAGCAATTCTGGTCAAATAAAAAGATTCTGCTGGTACACAGACAGACCTCTCCCTGAGACAGAGGAGAAAAAGATACAAATAAGTTCTTAAGTAAATCTCACCATTATTACTGGTCTGTGCGAACTAATTATATGCAGACACTTTAAATATTAGCACAGATATGTGTTTGTGAAATGACATACAGCCAAGTATGGTGACGCATACTCAGAATTCATGCTCTGCATTTAAATCATCCAAAGTGCACACACACACTGTGAACACACACCTGGAGCAGTGGGCAGCCATTTATGCTGTGGCGTCCGAGGAGCAGTTGGGGGTTCAGTGCCTTGCTCAAGGGCACCACAATCGTGGAATTCCTGCCAAAACTCTCTAACCATTAGGCCACTACTTCCTTTCTAAAGGCCTGAAAGAGAGAAAAAGACAAAGAAAGGGATCGAGCATGAGAGAACCCAATGTACAGTGCTGCATTAACAATGTATGTGTTCTGAGCACCACCGTGTGGCAGAAAACTGAACTACGTGATGTCATCGCTTTTAAAGACAGGTTTGAGATAGCCTGGTGATACCAGACTCTGCTACTTCACTTTGCTTCGTAGACAGACAGCGAAATGAGTACAGAAGCGACATGAAATTGAGCGGAAGTAGGAAGTCTGACGTAGTCAGGCTAGGTTTGAGACGGTATAATAAACATTTCCCCTGTTAACCCATTGTGTTATGTTTAATTCTGCTAATGGAGCCAGGTTGTCATCATCAGTGCTCTAATTGTTAACTTTAATAAAAAAAACAAAAACAAATTATTTTCCCTAAAACAAAAACAAAGATATTATATGAAAAACTTGAACCTAAAAAAAGCTGCCTTAGCTGAAATAAAATGTTTAATATATAAAAAGTTAATTACTTAAATTAATAAAAATAAAACTTAAATTAAAGCTAAACAGAATTATATATTAAAGAAAAGGCAAAAACACCTAAATGTACTAAATAACCTAAAATGGAAAAAGAAAAATGAAAGCTAATAATAATAAAAAATACTATAATAGTATATAATACTACAATAACAATGGTTAAATATTATATTTTATCATAGAATACACATTTTAGTATTATGGCAGCATGCAATTCTATACAAAGCCAAAGTCATGACCAGAGAAATCTGCAAGATTTTTATAGGTTTAGCTCAGTAAATTTGATTTTTTTTTTTTTTGCATCAGCTATATGAAGCTATACGAAAATACAGCCTGATTGGTCAAGCTGTGCAGGAGCTAACCTGGTTTGAGAAGCTGGATCGTACAGTAGTGCAGATGAATATAAGCATCAGTGAATATAATAGCTGGGTTTTTCCCAGCAAGCTCCAGTGAAAGCTTTTTACAGAATGGGGCACTGCGTGCATGTGTACACAGACATATTATACAGAAATTTTCATGAAATGCATCCCTATAATAACAGAAAAACAAAGCTACTTGCCCAAGGCAATCCAAAATGTAGATACATATATACATTTTTAACATACATAAGCGAACTGAAATAATAGTATATAGACCACCATTTACCTACTCCTACAGGACAACGAACTGTGTTGAGATAGCCCAGGTGGTCCATCTGACTGCAATCATTAGTGTGATGCAGGAGAGATGAAGCAAAAAATAGAGCAATCCAATAGAGCAGCTTTGGGATGTGGTGGAACGGGAGATTTGCATCATGGATCTGCAGCTGACAAATCTGCAGCAACTGCGTGATGCTATCATGTCAATATGGACCAGAATCTCTGAGGAATGTTTCCAACACCTTGTTGAATCTATATGCCATGAAGAATTAACATACTTCTGAAGGCAAAAGGGGGTCCAACCCGGTACTAGCAAGGTGTTCCTAATAAAGTGGCCAGTAAGTGTACAGTATATATATTTGAATAGAAAACAGTGATGGACTGTACATCCTACAGTACATCTGAACTCTTTTCTGTCCCACTGACCCAGACCAGTTCTTCTGGTGTGAGCTATAAGAGTCAATAATTAAACACTGGACTTTGAGTGTTGCCCACCTGATAATGACCAAAGTGTTTACCGTGAGAAGTATAGGAGACCAAAGGTACGTCACCCTGACTCAGTAAGTGTCATCACTCTCGCCTTCCTTGAAATTTGTGTCTTCAGCCAGAAAATCTTGTGACTAGTTACACATTTTTAAAGTTGAAACTACAATGATGTTTTTACACTAGAAACACGTGAAATGAAATACCCATTCAGACTATAGTGACAGTGATCACGCACATCTTACATCTTCAATTATTAGAAAGATACTGAGAATTGTAAGAGAAATATCACAAAAAAATCTCACCTCCTCAGGTCCACTGTCTGGAATGCAGCAACAAACCCATCCAGTCGATGGGTTGAAAGAGTCTATTAACTTGGGACATGGTACAAATTTCCCTCCCATATAGTTTTCCAGCACTATATATTTAATGTATTTTGACATGAGATTAAAAATCAGTTTTGCAGACAAAAGAAAAACCTGGATTGTTTGCATACCAATCAGCACACAGCATTACATATGAGCTTTCACCGGACTCTGTGCCATCCGTTAACTCAAGTAAATGAGAGGCTGTATTGTAAACTAAATAGCTGCTCCAGCAGATATGACACTCATTAAATGGAACATAAGTTTGCCATTAAAAGACCTTAACTTGCTGGAGGTTTTGAGATATTATTCACATTTCTGTGAAAAGGGAATCGTTGCCTTGGGTTGAATATTAAACACTGATATATTGAAGACTGTCCAATACATTAACAATGAATTTTACTAAAATAAACCAAAATAAAATTATATAAGACTAAACCTTAACACATTTAAAGGGATTATTTAGAGACAAACATGTTTATAATACACTGAAATGCTCAGTTGGGAAACTGGGGTGGATCATGTATTTCGGGGAACACGTTTTGAGGAAGCACGTTCTTTAATGAAATGAAAACCAAAATATGTAGAGGTGTGGAGGAGGCTGATAGATGTGTCACAGTGTTACGAGGTTACGTTTGTGTTACCTCGTTTCTGAGAGCAGTACTTCAGACCTGAAATAACCCAGAATGTGGAGGATGAGGCAGAGACATCAGTCACAAGAAGAAAGCTAGAAAGATAGTCTACCTGCTTTAACAACACAAATGATCATACCACTACAAGTCCACAAATGTTGAGAAGTCACTGGTAAGGCATGTGATGGTTTAGATTTACACAGTCTAACGTTTAACCTTTGGTTCCTTAAAATATCTATATAAATGTTGAATATATTAAAACATCTCAACTGAAAAGAACTCGTTTGATGATCGTTGTAACAACTGTACTGTATTGACAACAATTAACATGTCAGTATAGTTGTTCAAAAGAGTGTAGCTTTTCCATCACTGTTATACAGTATATATATTCCACAGAGTAGCTTAATTGCAAAGCAATTTTTATAAATTTATATGACTTTAATATTTCATGAAGCAGCATTAGAAAAAATCATTAAAGTTTTATGGTGAGGAGCAGAGAGACTCAAAAGTGAGAGACTTTGCTCATACCAAATATAAAAACCAGCCCCAGAGAAAAAGGTGGAGGCTGAAATTTCATTTATCGAGGAAAAAAACCCCCACTATACATCTCTAAGGAAAATTAACAAGCAGAAAAAAAACCTCTTATTGTTAAAATGCCATTGTATGCAGCGATGCAGGAAATTAAAGGAAGGAAACGATCATTAGACAGTCATTTTGAACGATTTAATAAGAGGATCCAAGAGAACGATGTGCTGAAATTAGAGAAAGGCAGCGATAAAAAGTTGCTGTTTTCAGAAATGTTGTTTTTGGGCAATTCAGAAATCTAATGTCAGAATATCTTGAGACTGTGATTGCTGCACTCACCTCTGCAGCACATACACTCAATATCCTGAAGCTCAGTCAAGAAAACTCATTTGTTACCCTGACTGATCCACTTCAGCAACCCCAGTGCTATAAACATAAAAGGTCAAGTCAAGTGACTTTTGATTATAATTATGCTTATTAACTTCCATCTTGTGTGGTGGATAAGGTCTAAGCATTATATTTATCATCAATTTCAGTGTATTTTCTTTGTGGAACATACTAGTCATTTTTCAGCGTATTCCTCTACGACCAAGAGGCAGAGACGAAACGATTAAACCGAGCTTCACTGAATCAATGTGGAACCGTCTTTGAGTCCTTATCTATTCTGAACAAGCTGCATTCATGAACTCTTTTGATTACCAGGCCATGAAGTGGAAAATGACAGCTGCACATTCTCACATAAGAAACCAACTTATTAGCTACATCTGTTAGCGTTTCAGAGAGTGAGCACTTTCTAGAGTACTGTAAGTGGAAAATTACTTGATTTGCATAACTCACATTACACTGCATTAGTAAAGTGTGTGTACAAAACATCAATGCATTGGGATTCATATCATTCAGCATCAAACCAAAAGGTGCTAAAAGCCTAATAAAGAACTACAGTAAGAAATTTTTTTTTTAATTTATAACCAACAAACACTTTCCAAAATGGCCAAATAAATGTAAGAATGAAGAGTTACTATGTTTACTTGCAAAACAATACACAGACTCATGTTTTCCACAGTGATCAATATTTTTTTTTATTTTTCTGATGAAGCAGCTTTCCCCCAAATGAACAACTTCAGTTTTGAGAAACCCTAACAAAATATTCTTTAAATTAAAACCCCTAAATAGTCAAGTTTGTTAGGACCTTAAAGTGATTCCTGTTAGATTACAGACACGTGGATGAGTTTCTCTCACATCCACAGCATGTCCACTAGTTCTCAATCCTTCGGTTTTCTCAGTAATGGTCCAGACAGAGTAGCAGCAATGGAAGGGCAGCTTTCATTCACACTGTTCTGCTTGCTTGAGAAACTGATGGAAGAGATGAGCTCAGCCTGCTGTGTTGTTTCTTCTATTTTCCCTTTTACAAATGAACATCCTTAACTAATCACATTAAGTAACCTTTAAAAACCTTCAATCTGAACCAAGACTAATGTTCATTATGCTCATTAATGTTCATTATGTGCATTATCTGCCATATTACAGTCAAAAATAATGCAATTTTCAATAATCTAAAAATATCAAATGATAAAAGAAAATGAGTTCAGTTTGTTGATGCAATCAATGAACGGAAGCAAACCAAAGTATATGTTCTCTGTGTGTTTTAGGAGTTGAAATTTTAGATGAATTACTACATGGATCAATTGTATACTGCAAGCTGATGAGCAGGACAAAATGCAGTTTCTCTCTCACCCACACAAACATGCATGCTCATTCTAAGGCCAGGTTTAATGTGTAATGAACTGTGGCTAGATGTTGCCTGGTGGGCGTCTGTGTGTATGTGTTTGTGTAACTGTAGCTCTGAGGGGGAATTGCACTGCTGTCCAGAGGTTTCAACCAGCTTTTTCTGGAGGATCCAGTTCCAACTGGTTCTTACTCTTTGATCTAGAAATGTATAAACATTCGCAGTATTATCAAGCATCACATTCTCATGATGCAATATCAGAAATGCTGATGAATACAAAATGTCAATGTGCTTAGTGAGAAAAGATGGATATGTGCTGCCTTTTTACCTCTGTGACAACTCCAGCAGCAATGGTGGAGCCCACATATCTCAGCATGAAGCGTCCCAGTTCTTTATAGTCCTTATAGAGCTCCAGAGCCACAGGCCTCTGTGTCTGAATCTCCACCACAGCGTTCTGTCCTTTACTCAAACACCTGCACAACATTTATACACCATCAACATCAGGTGGACAATACCTCTTCAGTAGAAACACTATTCTGAACCATTGTTAGAGAAACAATTCAATTGTTTTTGTGATATTGACATTTTATTTTACCTCAGATTTATTTATAATTACCAAAATGTATTTTGAATAGTTTTATTTTTTGTTAACAATAGCAACAAGTGCAAATGAGATTTGAGAACTACAGCAAAAGAAGAGAAGAGATTCAGCAAATAATCTCTTAGATTTATATTCATCATATAACAATACTAAATGTTCATCATAAACAATCTGTGATACGGCATTGTTTAGAATATGACACTTTTTTTTTTAAGAATATGACAGTCGCTGTTCACTTTTCACAGTTTCACTAAAGAACGAAAGTCATATAGGTTTTGAACAACAGGAGGTTGAATAAATAAATGCTTATGTGCAAAAATATGATTCCATATCATTAATCTACTTACTTTGGTTTCTTCTTGAGAACTTCTCCACTGCTCTTGTGTAATACACTGACTAACTTCCTAATAGTGGCTGGTTCGCTCACAGTCTGATAATGTAACAGTACCTGACAATCAAACACAAAACACAAGCAAATGTTAACAAATGCACTTGCACATGCTTCATACACACACACACACACACACATATATATATATAGATTGAGAGAGAGAGTCTAAACAGAGTATTTCCTCACCGGGAAGCCTTGTGTGATGGGAACTTCTATATTAAAGAGTAGAATTCTTGCTCGGAATCTTGTACAGGCTCTGATGGGCTCTTTAGGATCACAGAATATACATCCAACACTAAAAAGAGAAGATTGAATGATGAGAAAACTTCATACATGATCATACAGAATCAACAGTGCCCAGAGTTTCTAACACCAGTGTTTCTTTGCACACTCACTTTATTTTGATGATGTCCATGCCAGTTACAGTTAGACTGACGTGATCACCAGCAGCTGCCCAGTCTAAAGCTTCATCATGAAGAGTGATGCCTAGAGACAGACAGACTGCATTTTAAGGACGCATCAATAAAAAATAATAATAATAGCAATAATTTATGCCTATTAGGGCTAGGTGATACACCACCATTCAAAAGTTCGAGGTGCATTTATTTTCTATATATAAAAAAAACAGTAAACATTGATATTGTGAAATTTTATAACAATTTAAAATAATATTTAAAATTTTATTTATTCCTGCGATAATAAAGCAGTATTAAAAAAGTACTAAATTTACTGACAAGTGTATATTTCCATAATATTCATTATAGGTATTAAAATCATTTTTTTATTAATTGCTACATAAAGCACATTCAAAACTATTCTGACCAGTGCCAATACTGTGCATCCCTACTACAGGCAGCATCCATTTCTTAGACAGTACTGGAAAAAAAAAATCACTAAAACAGTTTGAAAGCACTGTAAAGGTTAGTAGTAAATTATTAGTAGCGGTATTGTCCGGTCTTTCATGACCCAACACCACCAGAAGGGGGCGCTGTTTCACATCGTACTAAAGCAATGCCTATCTCTAGAAGCTGACAAAGCTGCGTGTTTACCTTTAACAGTACAGGTCTCATTAGGAGGCATGGCCAGAAGTTTATCTCCTGTCTGAATGAAGCCAGCCTCAATCTTCCCAGTCACACAGAATCCAGAGCCCTGATCTGAAAACAGTGTATAGGTGATCATAAAGTACAACGTCTCTCAACTGGCTATAACGAAAGAGTAAAAATAAGGGTTTGTTTCATTTTTGGGTATCATTTTTTAAATGACAAGGGAACACATGGATAGAATCGACCTTGATATTTGTGCATTTAGATTTAGTGCATTTTGCTTTCATGTTGGTCCCATGCTGACCTTTGAAGACGTCTGAGACACAAAGCCTGAATGGCTTCTCCACGGACCTCTGGGGTGGTTTAAATGCATCTGCAGACAGATAGAGAAAAAGAGATGAGGAAAGATGCAGTAGTCTAAAGGTTTTCGGTTTGCCTCATCAAATTTTGGTAAAACTCAGTAAAACTGCTGAGGATTCTCACAACTCAGCCACCAATCAAATCACAGCATCACGACACAGAGCTTCTGCGAAAATCATCACAGCAGAGGATTCTACATTCTTACACATACACATCTCCGTACATGAAACCAGATGCACCCAACGTTTAAATGTGCCACATCAGATTTTTGAGCCTAGTGGATTTTTTTTTTATGCAACTAAAAAAAAAAAACCAGTTTGATCATTAATTTGCATAATTAATGAAGCAGAAAAACGCTAGGGCAGAAATAACTATTCCACATATCTAATTTTGGTCAATTTAGACAGTCACACCTTCTACAGACCATTTGATCGTTATCGTTACTCACCCTCATTTTGAATGGAATGATTTTCCCACTCAATTTTATAATAATAAAAAAAATATATTACATTATATTATATATGCATGACATCTTTCTTTGAATGTTGTCCAAAACATATAAACAAAAAAAAAAAATGTAATGGATACATGCAAATGTGTGTACATAAATAAACACACCTATCTGTTCCAGTAGGCATGGGCCAGTGTACCAGGCTGTAAGATCTGCAGCTTTACTCCTAGTGGTCAGATTCTCTCCTGATAGGCCGCTGGTAGGGATGTAAAACACATCGGAATCCTGCAAACACAAGCACGTTTGTTACACATGGCACAGATCATTTCCATAGTGGAATGTGCTGTTGATGGATTAAATCAACAGGCTGAAAGCAACCACGAAATGTTTCTTTACATTCCCAAACCATTCACCACCCGTGTTTTTACTGGCCACAGAACAGAAACACTGGATATATCCAATAACACTTCACAGGTACACAACACATATAACTGTAATACAGTTAACTGCAAAAACATCTTATGTAGATCTATAAAATGTGTCAAATATAATTTAGATGAACTAAAATACTAGAAAATGGCTAGAAAAAGTACCAGATATGCACAATAGTCTCCATTGTTGTCATATAGAGCTGCATTTACACTGAAAAATTATAAGAACCTCTCATGTTGTCAAGAAATCGCACATTGTACTCATAATATTTTAGAAACTAGACATACTAGAAACAAGTTGAGCAAAGTTGAAACTAGTAAAAAGCTCAGGCCTGCAGCTAGTTTCTCTTCCGTAGCCCGTATTTCATTATTACAATGTAAGAATTCTCTTCTATTCTTGTATGTTTTTGAAGGAGTAGTTTATACAAAATGGAAAATTCTTTAATTTCTTTTTACTCATCCTTACATTGCTCCAAAGCCATTCATATATGTTAAAATAAAAATATTTTGTATTGCGTAGAATATACAAATTGCCCTTTTGCAAGACTTTTTAACATAAAATTGCATTCATAATTCATATGGATTTGTGCAAAAGTGAAAATGTTCCCCTCCACCACAGCCTGATCTTTGCTCAATTAAAAAAAAAAAAAAAAAAAATAGGGCATGCCAAAATGTACTGGTCTGATGTCAAATATTTTGTGAACATATCTGAAGATTGTCAACAATTAATAGCTTAAATTTCAATCTAATGATCTAATTCTCACATAAAACTATATCGTATCACAAGTTCATAAAAATAGCACCCTGGGCATTTTACCAAACGTATTCATGTGTTTTCCAGAAAGCAAATGAGTCATAAGGGGTTCATCAATGGAAAAAAAATATGTTTTTGTGGGAGAAAAGGTAAACAGTTTCTTTAATATGCATTTGCAGCACACACGTATGGAAAACCAGAGACAAACAAGAATCAGTCTGCAAGCTAATATTGTGTTAGATTCAATCAGAAACATGTATGTGAAACATATTTTTAAAATGCAGTTTCTGGATGTGTCATCAATCAGATAAAGCCTCACTTTACCTAGAAGCACTAACAGACGAAAATCATGCACTTAAAGTGATAGTTCACCCAAAAATGAACATCCCTGTCATCATTCACTCACCCTCAAGAAGTTCGACCCTTTATACATTTTTTCCTTCTGCTGAACACAAAAGAAAATATTTTGGAGAAGAAAAAAAAATGTGTCGGTCCCCACTGACGTATTTTTTCCGTACTATGGAAGTCAATGAGGACTATCAACTGTTTGGTTTCTCACATTTTTCAAAATATCCTATTTTGTGTTCAACTTAAAAAAGAAACTCATACAGGTTTGAATAAATGATGACAGAATTTTAATCTTTGGGTGAACTATCCCTTTAAATGAACGTAAAAAAGGGGGGAAATTACTAACGGACAACATGTAGAGGGGAAAATATATAAACATCCTGCATGTGCACATCCTACATTACCTTAAAACCAGCCTGCTTCAGAAAGTGACCGAGCTTCGAGATGATTTCCTGGAACCTCTCCTGCTGCCAGTTCACCTGCAAACACACACACACACACGATGTGATGAGCAGGAGTGGTGGGAGAGGGATTGAAGTGGAGTTCTCAGACATAAATAAAATCATGATTGACACTGCCGTGGTTACTGTACGTTGTTGTGGTCATCATGGTTACCAACCTGGTCCATCTTGTTGACAGCAACAGCAAGCTGTGTGACTCCAAGAGATCGAACAAGCAGGCCGTGCTCACGGGTTTGCCCCCCAGCCTCGAACCCGGCCTCAAACTCCCCACGGCTGGCATCCACGACTAACACAGCCACATCTGCCTGCAAAACACACACACACACCACCTCAGACAGTCTGAGACCAGCATCCAACGCTAAAGACACCTGCCAAGACACCCAAACACTAAAGTATTTAAAGTGTTTCAACATCAAACTGTAGCTCACAAACCATTTTACTTTAGTATCGAGACATATAATAATTACTAATTTTTATTTGTATTTGATATCTAATTTTACATATATATTTAAACAAATTTTATATAAATATTGATATATACAATTATATTTGTGTGTGTGTGTATGTTTGTGTATATATATAAAAACACACACACACATATAAAATCAGATATCAAATACAAATATTGTAGAATCTATCTGTAATCTAATATAATCTATATTACAGATTCTCAAATCAGTATTGCTTTGTCATGTCAATTTCAACTTTCGACATCATACAGTAGTAGTCTAGACCCAATACACACCCACCCTCTATACACACACACACACCCACTTGCCCCCAAAAACCCGTTCTCAGCAGACTGACGGGAGGAAATGAGTAAATCCGGTCTGCACAATGTGACTAATTTCATTCAATGCTTTTGGAGGTATCTTCTAAATCCAAACACACACTCATATAAAGAGTACTAGTGGTGGTGGCACCCAAATCCACAAAGAACGAGTTTCATTGAGACTTTACTGTGCACAAGAAATTACGCAAAGACACCAGTTGTCCTCTCATCAACTCGTGTGCACGCAAAAACTGAGTAGGCAACTGAAAAACAGAGGACTTGATTAAATTATTAGCTCAACCAGAAATTAAAATTAGGACATTTACTCACTTTCCTGTCCCTCTAAATGTGTAAGAGTTTTATTATGTGGAGACATTCTGAATAAAGTCCCCTGTTTGCCATGCAATTACAAAACTAAGATTAAAGCTTTCAAATAATAAATGAAAAAACACCATGAAAGCACCATAAATGACTCGTGCAATAAATTCCAAGTCTTCTTAAGTCATACAAAACCATTTTGAGAGAAACAGACCAAAATACATCACTATTCAATGGTAATTTTCCCCTGTAGTGAGCTGTTAACCACTGTGGCCAGATCAATAAGTCAGTAAGTTGAACTTGAATCAGTCATTTGTCAATGATTCATTAAAACCATGTTTTACCCATATCACCTGCTTCACTAAAGCTCCAACGCAACAGAATGATTCATTCAGGAATCAGACAATGCTAAGGCACTTCTCTCATGAATACACCAATGAGTTACAGTAGGGCAGATGTCAAGTGTGAACCACTTTATTAGTTTGAAATTCATGTCCAATTCAAACACAAAAGGTATTATATGACTTTATAAGATTGGAAATATAGTGCATTGCATTACAAATTGTATGGACCACTTTGTTGGTGCTTCTGCATCTTATCTTGAAGAATTATATATTTAGTTGCTACTCACTGCAAATGCTTGAAAAAACATTATTGTGTATTGTGGGGAAGATTTAAGACAACATGAGAAAATCTTCATTTTTGGGTGGACTGTACTAAGTGGAAGTACCTGGGCTGCCCCTGTGATCATGTTCGGAATGAAGTCTTTGTGTCCTGGTGCGTCCATCAGAGTAATAACTTTTGAGTCAGTCTCAAACTTGGTCATGCCCACATCCATGGTCACTCCTCTATGAAAAAAACAAACAGATGAGAAATAAACATTAGTTTGAGTCACTTTAACCAAACAGAAATTAGATCAGGATGTGTTTTTATTAAACTTACCTGTCTCTCTCCTCTCCTGTTTCGTCCAGTACCCACGCATAAGCAAATGAGGCCTTGCCAGCTTTCTTGGACTCCTGCTCATATTTATGCATGGTTCTCTTATTAACGTTCCCTAGCAGATATAAGAGATGACCCATGAGAGTGCTCTTACCAGCATCTACATGCCCTACACACACACAAAAAAAACAAAGTTCAAGCTTCACATTCACTGCATATATTCTGGTTTTGTTATCTAACATAGAGACATTGGGCATCCAAATACTTTAGGGCAAGACTTTGTGTACTTGTATTCCTTTTTCACCAGATAATTAGATTAATAAAAAACAAATAAAACACCAAAATTTAAAGTGGATGATAATATGGCAGGGTTGATGGTGGTAGAGAGAATAGCATGCCTATGACCACCAGGTTGAGTAACGGTTTTCCTCCTTGTCTCTTCTCCAGTTCAGCACGGATGTTGAGCGGCTGTTTGCTCTTTCCAGTTGGTCGAGTCGGGGTTGGGGCAGTAGAGTCTTCATTCACAGCTGATGGTTTGGATAGGTTCTCTATGGCTGGTGGAGTGGTGACCTCTGGACTCGGCCCTCTTCGAACTGATGGGGCACCAATGCCATTTTCTTCCGCACTATAAAGACGCACAAAACCAAATGTCACCTCAGAATTTTTTTAATGGCTTGCTGTGTATTATTCTTGTTCTTAAAGTCAAAGTCAGTTCATTTGACATACAAGAACAAACTTTCTGAAAGCTAATATACTGTAGATGTTTGTGTACTGAACAATCTACATGTTTCAATTTTAAACTCAAAATGGCAACATTTTGGTGGTAAAAACCCACAAATTTCTTCTGAAATGGAAAGACTGTGTGGAGACTTTAGTCCTCTAACAGCCATTTAAACAAACTGTTAAGAACAAACTAAACCAATTAAAAAAAAGTAAACTGGCTGTTCCAGCTGCAAATACCCCTACACCATTTCTACTGCGCTCGATGGGTGCGGTCTGTGGCTGAAGGAGTGGGAATGATGGGCTGTGGGTTTCTGTTTGTGAGTGTGTGGGATTAATCTACATGCACCAGCCATCTGCTTTGCCAGAATGCAATGTAGGTAGACAACCTTGGCCTGGTTTGGAGAATAAATTCTGTATTCTAATGGCAGATCTTTGGTATTCTGTGGCTAGCAGATAACCAAGATAAAGGTAATTTCTTCCATGCATTTCAAAAAAAGCATGTTAACAAAGGATGCAAATCTCAATTCCAATACATCAAGACTCAAGACAACCATCCAATTAGCCATTTATCTGACAGTTTTATCCAAAGCGACCTACACTTTCTATTACTCTGGTGTCATGCAGATTTTTTTTTTAAATGAAAAATACAATAAAATTAAATTAAAACTAAAAATGTAATAAATCAAAACTAGATTAAATTAAAATTACAACTTGATGGCAATTGAGGGACTCAAACACAACTATTAAAAAAAGGTTCAAATATTCACTGATGATCCAGAAAGAAACAGAATGCATTAAGAGGGGGTGAAAACTTTTGAACAGGATGAAGATGTCCAAATTTTTCTTATTTTGGTGAAATAATTAATTTTTTCCCCATTTAGTTCTGCCCTTCAGAAGCAACAGAAGATAACTGTATGTTTCCCAAAAAAAAAAAAAAAAATTAGGTACAATTTAGCATGACCTTCAAATTCAAATGTTTTCACCCCTGGCTCATAATGAACCGTGTTTCCTTCTGGAGTATCAGTGAATGTTTGTACCTTTTTTAATAGTTGTGTTTGAGTCCCTCAATTGTCCTCAGTGTGAAAAGATGGATCTAAAAATCATGCAGTCACTGCTGGAAAGGGTCCTTATATGCAAAAGATGCTGGAAAACTGAAGAATCTGCAGGACATGGAGGACTTTTCTGAAGAACAGTGCTCGATTTAACTGTTCAGAACAAACAAACGACTCATGAACAAACATAAAAATAAATAAATAAAGAACAGTTGTGGAATATCTAGGTAACCACACACAGTAGGCTATTAAGAACAACTTTTGAATGAGGTTATTTTAATAATTTCAGCTATTTTGTTCCTTGTGGACTATGTAAAATATTTTACTCAGGACAGTATTAAATAACATGGATTTTGTATGATCTCTATTATTTTGTTAAAATTATTCACAATTTCTTTTGCATGCCACTTTTATTGGGTTAAACTACATCACATACTATGAAATACCTTGTGAGTGACAGTTTAGACTGACAAATCACTGAAAACGTGACATCTCATCTGATTAGGACACACTGATACAGTGCATTTATTACTGGGACAGTCCCTGTGAGGTGAGCTGTGGTTAAACGCTTTGTTCAAGAGTGAAAGATGAATATGCAGAGTGCCCCCTTATAAGGTTTGAACCTACAGTGTTTGGGTTAAAAGGGCAGATCTTTAAACCACTTCCACATTACCTCAATTGGCTTACCTTCGCACATCAAAGCCCATGGTCTGCTTCTTGCCTGACACAGTCATGCGGGCAACCTTTGGGACGACCTCTGCTTCAACACGACTCTCTGGAGCCTCCCGTGCTTTAGCTTGAATGTAGAAAACAGCATACATACACTTCATTTGGATTCTTTTAAACAATTTTACATTATTGATAATTAACTTTAATATTTCATCGGAACACATTTGGAGAAATTTAGTATTACATTTCTTATCCCCAATAAATCCTCTGCAATTAACATCTTGTGAAAAGTAAAGCTGTATTTTTAATTAATAAATTAGTTAAGAGTCCTCTACTTAATATTGCTTTCTACTATTAGTAGAAAAAAAAAGTTGTATTGTCTGAACCAGGAGAGAAATAAGCACAATACGATGCACTGTTTACTAAAAAAAATCCATATTGTTTATAAACAAATATACTGGCAGATTTTGATGTGAGAGGACAACTAGTGACGCAATTTCTCACTGAAGAAAGCATTAATATGGATTATATTTCGACGAGAACCAACTATTTAAAGTTAAAATGCCCATAGGGGTCATACAATGCTTTTTTAAAGATCATTATTTTGTGTATTTGGTGTAACAGAATATGTAGACATACGTCGGAAATGTAACTAATAACAAAACATACTTCCAGTGGCTGATTCAGAAGCACCAGATTGTTTTAGCAAGTCAGAATTACCTCCTCTCCTAGGTCCACAAAACAGTCGTCCATAAAATAAGTAATCTTAAAGATTCCTAAATGCATCTATTTTGGAAGGCCAAATAAAGTGCTTTTGCTTTCTCCTAGATACACACAGCATCTCCCTGACATGACTGCTTACACTAACTAACTGCGGTTACTGAAACCACGCCTTCTTTCTTTGTGTCAACATTTGTGCGTCATTAGGCAAATACTTCCACATAGTGATGTAGACATGTGGGGGCGTGTTTGAGTGAGCTGTTCTAGGGGGGCATGGCAGAGTCTTAACTTTAATAAATTTCTCTAATAAATCTCTTTGGATTTGAGACTTTAGTCTTTGCAACTTTACAGATCTTCATTATGCACCAAAAGCTTGTAACACTCCAAAGAGAAAGGTACAATTGAAATCTCATCATATGACCCCTTTAACCCTTGTGCGGCCCTCATTTGGGAGTCACACTCAGGGTCTTCAGGGGTCATAAGTGACCGGACACCTAAAATGTAACTTTTTTGCCCCCCAGTAAAATCAGTGGAATATATTTTTATTCAATAATATTTTTTCTTTTTTCTTTTGTATTTTGAGAAAATTTTAAGGTATTAATTCATATTTATGCAATAATTATGAACAATTTTTCTCATAGAAAATAGTACATAATTTTTTTTTTCTAATTTTTCTAAATTATTTTCGAATTAATGTTGTATTTCAGATTAAACCAGAGACTAGGCCTTTCAAATACATTTTTTTTGAAGATTTTTTAGCGCCACCTGGTCAGAGCAAAGAAAGAAAAACATGTAAGTGCATGGTGCAACCACTTATTACCAGTATAGGAATCTATAGAGAGGCTTGTGAATTCCCTTATTGTTTTTAGACATAATTGCTTACTCATATTAAGTAGTGGACTTGAATATATATTAATACATTCTAAAGAGTACTTTTTGTATATTTTTTTATATTTCTTCTGTTATAAATAATGATTTCATGCATTATTTGCATTAAAGTTTTTGCATTATGATTGCAATCAAACCTGAACATATTGTTCAGTGGCACAGAGCTCCTGCAAAAAAATAAAAAATAAGAATCCTCAGAATGGTGCAAAGGACCAAGTCTGAGTTTCTAAGTGCACTGACAAACCCAAGAGGCAGCGCTTGCTTCTCATCGCTGTTTTACAGACAGCAGGTCATAGGTGTGTGCGTGTGTGCGTGTGTGCGCGCGTGTGTGCGCGCGCGTGTGTGTGTGTATGTGATTATTTAGAGTGTCATACCTTCACTACTGTTAGATTTTCTCTGCATTATGACTGAATTATTGAATGGATTTCACATTCTCAAAACTTTGCTCTGTGTTACAGACACAGTAGTTCATAGGTGTCTATGTGTAAGTATGTGTGTGTGTGTGTGTGTGTGTGTGTTTGTGTGTGTGTGTGTGCATCTGTGTGTGATTGGATGTGTCAATATCACACTCTTGATGTTTTATAGTGTTATCCCTTCACTGCTGTGCACTTTTTTTCAGTTTTGTGATCGATTTGTAGATTGTGTACACAAATATTCTCTGAATTGTTGTATTTTTGTCTATTTCCCATTCATTTCCTATGGACGGTCATTTTTGACCGAAGACCATGAGTGTTACTATTTTTTTTACGCCCACTTAGACTGTTCGAATCATGCCCTAAATTTTTTTGTATGTTCACACCCCAAATGCCATGAAAGTCACCGCATTTCATATCATTCCGATGAAGCTGTGATTTTTAACATTTCAAAACGTAAAATATTCCGGTCGGAAATGACCGAAGACCGCACAAGGTTAATGATGGATTTGTTTTCTACAAACACAAAGCTTTTCACTTCACAAGAATTTCATTGATGTTTGTATCAGCTGTTTGGACTCACATTCTGACGGTACCCATTCACTGCAGAGGATTTACTGGTGAGCAAATAATGCAATGTTATGCAATTTGCTCCAAATCTGTTCCAATGAAGAAATTAACTAATCTTGGATTTTCAGACAATTTTTTTTATTTTGGGGGGAATTATTCCTTTAAACAAAAATATTTTTTTTCAGTACAAAGCATGCCTTTTGCACCATACTTTCAGAACATTTATGACAATGTACAATTTATGAAGACATGTTTCCTGTTTGGTACAGTTTAAAGGTTTACTCATTTTCAGATGAGCAGATGTGTCAGTGCACTCGACATGCGCTGAACCTTGTTTTCTCACTATCTTATTGAAATTCATGAGTCAACTCCTCCAAGCTGCACCAAAACAGACTCTCAGAGCCAGAGAGGGGGAAGGGATGAACCAAAACGAGGATGAGTATTTTTTTTGTCCCTGTAAGGTAAATGGCTGCAGTGAGTTGCTCAGTGTCTTGTCATAGCAGTAGAGCCGTTTCAGTGGCAGTGGCCACAGCCAGTCATCTCACTGAGCAGTGAACGTTCTGGCCAGGAAAGGGTTAACTCCGGCACGTCACTCGTACTCCCACACTGACTGTGCACTTTCAGCACACAAAGGGTTAATGTGCTAAAATAACGCCACCTCTAACCCCCAAGAACAAAAAGGATGAGAAAAAAAAAAAAATATATATATATATATATATGTGTGTGTGTGTGTGTGTGTGTCTGACTCACCTTGGGGGAAAAAAAACATAGATCTTAATCATTTTTAAGGTATCATAACGTGAGAATGTAGCTGTTTTTGCATTCTTATATAAACTAACGTTAATAATTATATAAAAATAACTGTCATACAATCCCCAGAAGTTTTTGAGTTTGAATGGCCACACTGGAAAGGACTTTACGCACACAGAGCTCAAGGTGACAATAAAACACACACACACACACACACACACACACACACACACCTGTTACAGGTACAGGAATTGCTGGGGAATGTAGATATCAGTTCACCTGCTCTCTCGCGCACACACACACTCAGCCACACCCACAAAATATCTCTCATCTGAACACACACATTCATACACTCAGCAACAATTTACACACAAGCCACACCCACACAACATATCTCCACACACACCCGCCACAATGCTATGTGCTGCCAAATTAAACTCAATTCTGACAAAGAGCTCCAACACAACATCAATTGCAGTTACAACAGCAAAAACGAATTAAAAAAGTAAATACATAAAATACAACCAAAAAATAAAAAAAATGCTGCCATTTTTGGCATTTGCATTTTCTGATGGTCAATAATAAATATATACTGTATAGAGAGAGAGAGAGAGAGAGAGAGAGAGAGAGAATTTTTGGATAAAGGAAATTACCAACAGTTAAGGCAGTTATACATTACCTTATTGAGTACTTACTATAAATACACTTTGGAATTATTGTAAACGTTAGCTATCGTTTCAATAAAGCATTGTTGACTCAGACTCTCTGTCTGATGTTGTTTAAAAGAGCATTACTCAACTGTGATGACAATAAAAACAGGTAGAAAATACTATACAGGTAGTACAAAAAACAAACAAACAACAACAACAACAACAACAAAAACACCCGAGACACACACCCTTCAGGATATGTAAATGTGTTCTTCCTAGAAAAACGGATCCAGGATTATTTAAACACCATTGAGACATGATCCTACATGATTATCTGCCATCTCATTTACTCTTTTTTTCAGTGACTTCACACACATCTCTCACTCTGTTCTTACTCCACCTTTCTAGATCTGTGAACTACCTGCTATCCCCAATTTCATTATAAACCAAATACATCAGAACAACCGTGGTAGAGTCACAGTAACAAAATGCAAGAAAAAAAGCAATAAATAATAATAATAATAATAAAGCAATATAAACAAAAGTACCAAAACAAAAGGTACAAAAAGGTGTATTCCATAAAACACTGCCTAAGTAAAGAAATGTAAAGATTTTTTAACTAAAGTGTTCTGGAAAGTCAAATTACATGTGATGGACACATTTGTGTTTCAGTAGGGGGCACTAGTGTGACAAGTACTGGAAAGAAAACAGGACAATTAACCCATGCAAAAACACAAAGAGGAACAGTCTTCTTTCCAAAACACTTACAACCTACATAATATTCTCTCCAGCTTATCTTTCATCCCCTTCCTTTCCATATCAGTTATTTTATTGGGTTGAGTGTAGCACTGCTGTCACATAACTATAGGGGAACCCCCGCACACTCACCTCACTACTGCTATTCAGATATCCTCAATTCACAATGACATCTCACACGCTATTACTGACTTTCTCACATACACCCTTGCCCATTTGGTACACACCTGCTGAAAAAAACAATACATGAACATGACAGACACCATCACACACGGTTCTTAATCTCTTTCTTAAACAAGGAAGAGCAAAGGATGACAAAGGCCTAAGAGTCTGAGTGAATGGGACATTCTTCAACACCTCCATCTTTAAAATACTACTTAAAAACTAGATTGTAACTACCTAGCAATACTTTTTTGTTTCCAAAGAAAATGTGAATAGCAATTGCCTCATTAAAAAATGTCCTACCATGATGCTAGGATGAAGCCTGGCATTGAGTGAATTTAGCACAATGCTAATAGCTAGGGTGTTCTGGACAGCAACTAGGTGGTTTCTAACATTTTCTGAATCTATGCCTCGCCTTTCTGAAACGTGTAGATTTTTACAAAGCCCACTGTTGTGAAAAGCGAGGTGTGCTCTGATTGGCCAGCTTTCCAGTGTGTTGTGATTGGCCAAATACCTCAAGAGTGTGATTGAAATGTTACAACCCTTAAAATACTGATATGCCGTGTCCTGGCGCAATGAGAAAAACAATAAAACCCATTATAAACAAGCCATTTGTTGCATCTAGTAGGGACATAATTAATGATTACAATGTACATATACTGAGTTTTTACGTGTCGTGTTGCATCACACCGGGTAAACATTACTATGTCTGCATTTGTGATAAGAGAAATGACAAACAACAAGTGTTACTCTACACTGCCCAAAACTCGCGGTTGAATAATCAGTGTCAAATTCTTTAAATATGAAAATATACTTACAGGCTATGAGTCAGAAGCACCAAAGTTGGAATTGCCCCAATTTATAGAAACAGTTGGCATTAGGCTACTCTCCCAGGTTCAGAAAACAGTCCTCTGTAAAATGCACAACACACACTCTAATATTTGGTTTGAACTGTTCTGGAACAGTGTTGTAAATACAACTTAACCACTGATTTCTAATTGTGTACTCTTTTGGAATGCCTTACAACGTAGTTTAGCTTTTACAGCGAAACACAGCGTCTCCACGACATGGCAGCAACAATACTACAGCGAGAATAAAAATCATGCCTTCTTTCTTTGCATATACATTTTGGCAGTGTTGTGCAAATCTTCCCACACAGTGAAGTAGATGTGGGGGTGTGTTTAATTGAGCCATTTTTAGGGAGCGTGGTCAAAACTTTTATAAAGAATATCTGTTTGGGTTTGAGACTTTAGTCTTTGCAACTTTAGGGATCTTTTAACACTCCAAAGTAAAGGAAAACTTGAAATCACATCATATATGATCCCTTTAAAAACTAATTTCTTTCATTAAAAAGAAACTGGAAGAAAAAAATGATGCTAATAAAAATCAAATGAAACTAAAAGCTAATTAGCAATAATAATAATAATAGTTTTATAAATAATACTAAAATAACACTGGGGTTGTTAGCAAGTTGCTTAACACTTCAATGGGTGTTCATGAGAGTTAAAAGGGTTATGTTGGTGCTAGAGCTGGGTGATATGGAATTAAAAAAAAAAACGAAGATTTTTAACACCAAAAATCTGATTTACGATTTAAATAATCCCTCCCCCCCTACTTAAAATCAATATTCAGATGACAAAGAAATTGTTCAAAACAAGTTTTAACTTTTTTTTGTTTTGATTTTACCTTCTGGGATTTGATCTGGATTTCCCCCTTGGGGTTAAAGTGCAATCAGAAAAAACAAGCCAAAAAGACGAGATGGCAGGCCCTGCCATTGTAAACAGTGAAAACGTTACATAACATAAAATCTAACATAACATTCTTATCATACTGGATACAGTTTGTAAGACTGTCAGAGGTCTTCACTTTTTTTTTTTTTTTTCATGGGAGCCGCACTGCTAGGGCAGTCAATCAGATAACCACTTTTACCGCAAAGTATCAAAAGTTACATCTAGTCACAAATAAAATGTTTTTTTTATCAATCTGTCATCCCTGAAATGCAATGCAATGCACTGCAATACAAAAGGGGCTATCATTCTTTATCTGGTTATCATTTACCAGTCAAATTCATAACTGGGACAAGATGACTTAAAAAAAAAAAAAAAAAGCAGTATTTCCTCAATGCTGGAAAGACCTTGAGATATATATATATATATATATATATATATATATATATATATATATATATATATATATATATATATATATATATATATATATATATATATATATATATATATATATATATATATATATATATACACACACACATATATACATACACTAGCCCATCATGCATTAACCATTCAAGTGCACATTCGACATTAAGAGCCGTTAAGATTAAAAATGGCAACTCCAAAGGAGTCAGTGTCATGGACATAGGACAGAGCAAGTGTAAATATATTTTCTAGTCTATATTTCCATCTTGTAATGCCGCTGGTTTAGGTATTTAATTTTTTTTTTATATAAACTATTTGTAAAAGAGCAGACACGGTCTAACCGTGTCTACACCAGACGCGAGAGCTGTCGTGCCACGCTGCGCTAAAAGTCTGTCTAACTTGATGATGCCACACTACAGTTTCGAATTATCTGAATGTAGTGTCAGTACATTCTGTTATAAACAGAATGTCACATCACGCTGCATCTAGTGTAGACAACATAATGGGTTCTTTTGTCTTTTGTTGGATTGCGCCACTCATGTCCAGTGTAGACATGAGTAGTTTTTAATAGGTTATGTTACAGCCCTGTTTGTTTTTATTGACTATACCCCGCTTCCTCAAATCTTACCCTGGAGGTCCAATGCACTGCAGAGTTTAGCTCCAACCCTGATTAAAGTCACCTGTCTGCCATTTTCGAATGATCCCAAAGACATTGATTGACACTGATTAGCATGCTCAGGTGTGTTTGATTAGGGTTACACTAAACTCTGCAGGAAAGTGGATCTCGAGGTCCAGATTTGAGGATCCCTGGACTATATTATCATATCATCGTATTATTTACTGTCATGCGAGCCACAAAAGTAAAGCTTTGCAAGCCGCGCAATGAGTAACACTGCTGTAGGTTGCTTTTTGGCAGGTGTACTTTTGCTGCCGCAGTCTTGTTAATTTCGTAGGGCGAAACATCTCTCTTACTCGGCAGCATGTCTCTATGGCAAACACGTGTCGGGGAGGGTTGAGTCCATTCTGAACTACGAGAGCCCTGAGTGGAGCGTCGGCGGATGTTAAAAAGAAAAACAAATCGATGTAAACTACACATTTAAGTTAATCGATAAAATCGCCCAGCCCTAATTGTTGCTAAGGTTATCTTAATCTGGAGTGCATTTCCCAAAAGCAACAATGGTCACAAGTTCCATTTCTACCAACAGAGTTCAACAGACCTTAGTTGCAACCCTAGTTGGCTAATGATGCTTTTGAGAAATGCATGCACCCCTGAATGGGTATTCTACGTAGTCAAAAGGTGGTTGCTATGGCTCTCAGAATCGATTTCAATTTTGCTACTTAGTTAATTACTTTACCAAATAAAAACCAGCCAACCACATGTCGCACTGATCATTCAGAAAAGTAAGCAACAAGCCACATTCATCTCAATAACACAAACTGTTCAGGATGAGCTGCGTGCCAAAGTTTAATTGCTAGTGTTTTGGGTTTGTTCAAATCTGTAACTCCAATCATGATGCCTAACCTGGCAAACACCACTAATAAACCTAATAGGAAATTCTAGTTCTTACTTTTAGCTGAATTAAATAGGTATATAGATTAATGTACATGAAGCCTGTACAGGTCTCCAGTCTACTAAGGTAAAAAGATCTCTAGTTCTACTGACAGGATTCAGGGGAGAGCTAAGTGTGAGAAAACAAGAAACAGTCTGACAGATAAAGAGAAAACTAGCTACAAATGATCTTTAATGACACTCTCAAATAGGGTCAATAAGCTCCCTCGTTCTCGTTCTGACCAATCTATGTAGTGCTGCATGTCTCGCAGCACAGGCGCAATGACATATCACCATTTCTGCAAAAGCCACAAAGTGCAAAAGAGGGAGAAAACGTCAAAGAGCAGTAGCAGGGCCAGCTGTGAACCAGTCACTCTTTCCTGTGTGGGTGGCAAAAGAAGGCAGAGAAAACAAAGAAGGAAAAAAGGGACATTGACTTGAGGTGGTCACAAGGCAAAAAGATAGAATTTGCAAAACGGAGTGAAAGACTGCAAATGTAAAAAGTGAGATGCACCATGCTTTTCAAACAGTCTTTCACCCACGCTTGGCTTGGCAAACAGGGAGTTAACAAAAACACTTGAGAAAAAAAAGATAAAGTGTGTGCACTCTAAGCATCCTAACAGTAAAGCAGGATTTTTATATGTTCTGAAGAAAACAGTGGACATTGCCCATGCAAAACTCTAGAGCCCTCGTAATGCTAGAGATTTCAGATATTTGCCAGGGAGTCGTAAGAAAGTTGCCATGGATATTTAAAGGTTGCTGCTTACTGTTCCAAGTCAAAAGAGCCCATTAACCTGTTAACTGTCACTCACGTTTTTGAAGATAGACTTGAATGTGCATGATACAAACCTAAATTTTTTTAATTCATGTCTGAAAACATTTTGTAACATGATTTTGATGTACCATTTACATGGTAATGCAATGTCTGATTTTAAAATGGGTTTTGAAGGATGAATTTTGAGATTTTATGTTTTCAAGTGATATATAACTTCTGATGATTTCTAAAATGTTATAGAGAAAAAGGCAACGAGGAAGTCTTTTTTTTAAACAAAGGTCAAAGCTCCTTTTGTAATGTAGATTTCTGAGGGTGCACTCTTGTCATAAATTCATCTATTACTTTTCCTACATAATTTCTAACCAAAAATATTGGTAAAATATATATTTGGGAGTCTTAGACCTTTCCAACGATATATAGTTTGTTAAGATTAGATTAGATTTGATTGTAATATAGTATAGTCAACGTAGGCGTCCCGAATACGGGACGGGGTGACATTTAACAGGTTAACAAGATATTCTAGTCTCTAGGTATGGCAGATGTCCTTCCTTTCATTTAAGTCTAAGATATTTTCACCAGTTTAATTGTCTGCCAGATGCATAAGTGTGATAGACCTTTCCTCAAACAAGATCTGCAAGATCTGAGGTACCATTCATTATGTCACCCAAATTGTGCAGGAAAGGTTACACATCAAAGTTTAATATTTAAAAGGTTCACACATCTATTTTTTTTTTTATGTACTCATTTTAAAGGTATATATTAAAAAACAAATATATGTAAATTATTGTTGCTCCTCTATGCCTTGACTCTCTGAAACACGTAGATTTTTGCAAATCAAAAAATGATTAAGCTCTGATTGGCCAGCTATCCAGTGTGTTGTGATTGGCCAAATACCTTAAGAGTGTGATGGAAATGTTACGCCCCTCACCATACTGTGATGCCGTGTCTCAGCACGACGAATCAAATAAAATAAAACCCATTACAAACCAGGCATTTATTGCATTCAGTGGGGATTATGACTTATACTGTGTTTTTACGCGTTGCGCTACTCTACACTGCTCAAAACTCACGTTTGAATCATTAGTGATGTAAAATCTTTAAATATGAAAATATACTTGCAGGACAGTTTGTGAGTCAGCCAACATTTCAGGTTCAGAAAACAGCCCTCCGTTAAATGTGTTGCACACACACAAATATTTGGGTTGAACTGGGCTGGAACAGTGTTGTAAATAAAACTTAACCACTGATTTCTAATTGTGTCCTCTTTTGGAAGGTCAAACAAAGTAGTTTTGCTTTCACAAAGAAACGCACAGCTTCTCCACGACATGGCAGCGCCAGCAACAATACTACAGCGAGAATCAAAGTTACTCCTTTCTTTGCATGAACATTTGGGTGGGTGTGATGCAAATTTTCCCACACAGTGACGTAGACATGTGGGGGTGTGTTTAAACAAGGCATTTTGGGGGGCGTGGACAAATCATAACTTTTAAAAAGAATATCTCTTTGGATTTGAGACTTTAGTCTTTGCAAAGTTGGGGATCTTATATATGCACATACAGCTTTTAACACTCCAAAGAGAAGGAAAACTTGAAATAGCATGATATGACCCATTTAAGAAGTTTGTCTAAATATGAATAACAGTAATAGTGATCCTTGCCATCTGCAGCACTACTAGTAATTTTGTGTACATTCAAATTAAGACATTTGGTGAACATTTAAACCCTCTCTCAGTGATTTAATGTTCAAAACTTTTTGGCGCTTAATTGATTCTTTCAGTTTATTTAGGTTTAGCTAAGTCTAATTCACCAACAATCCCAATTAACCGCCTTTTTTCAAGTGATTATCAGGATTAAACTGGTTTTGGAAACCAGGTCAGTGTGTAATGAGGAAATAAAGCCTAAATGTGCATGGCGAGTGTGTGTGCTTTCAGACCATCTTCATATTTGTGCATGTGTGCATCATCTCCCATGGTGGATGGTCTACCAAAATGAAAGCAAAGCCTTTGTCACATCTATTCTAATATTTCTCACATATGCAGTCAAGCAGACACAATGTAAGTGTTAAACACCACAAACTTACACACCCTTTAAGGTAAGCAAAAAACAAGCTCAGCCTTAAAACACACATTCCCTCCAGCCCCACAAACACTTCATCTTCAATCTCAGAAATGTTACTGGAAAATCTTTATTTCACAATATATACAAAACTTCAAAGCCACAGTGACATATGTACACTAGTGCTTTAAAACAAATAAAAAAGGCAGCAAATTAACAAAACTGAATTGAAAAAAATATGAAAACATGTATTGAACATTTATTAAAGTAACTAAAATGCACTTTTACAGTGCTGAGTGTCTAACACGCAATAGGAAAAATTCCAGGTGTCCCCCAAACCCAAATGTCTTCCCTCTTTCTGTGTTTGTGGTAAACCAGCACTGCACCACATTTCAAAAGGCAGCAAAACAGCTGTAGAGAGAATCTGTTGTTTTTTCCTGCATTTTTGCACTGTGTATGCTCCTACTATGTATTTTTATTTTTTGAATGCAGAGCAACTCCAGAATTTAAGCATAATTTGTCAAAATGTCCTAAAACTACATAATCAAGTACAAAAATATAATTTTAGCTCAATCATTTTTAAAAGTCGGATAATACGAACATTCAAAAGAAAAACTGAAAATATGAAATACTTTAAAATTAATACTAAATTACTATCTGAGGTTGTGATATTTCAGACAAAATTTTTTTTTTTTTTTTTTATACTTTCCAGTGTAAGGGTTAGTTGTAAATAGATATAAAAAATTAGAAAATACAAAAGTATACAGACTATTACATGGGTAATGATATAAAATAGCACTCTCAAACCATCCGAGCGCTGACTAATGACTAACATCTAAAATTTCATATTTTCCTAAAATAACGAACACTAATCCATTCAGTTCATTCGATATGCAATATTATTTACCATTCAGTCTGAAAGCGTCTCAGTATAGCCTTGCTCCTATGGATTATGGGCAAAATTGTGGCTGTGGCTTGTAAAAAATAAAATGAACCTGAGCTGCAAAACACCTACAGAGTTGACGTTCAGGAGATGTTAAAAATGCACTGAAAAAGGTGCTAAAAAAAGAAAAGGAAAAGTCAGTCTCGAGTAAAAGCTTTTCTCTGATTCGCTTTGACTATGTCATCCGGAGAGGGTGTGTCGAAAGAAAAAGGGGTGATGTGATGAAGAGGTGGACACTGCACTCGTTCTTTCACTCTCTCCATCTGTCTGCTGTATAGGAAAGCATTATGAGTCACTCTATTGCGCAGACTCTTCTCGTTTCTCACACGCACGCTCATCGCTAATGCAAAAATAGACGGTTTCGCAAACACACGATTTTTCTGACCAGCAGAGATGTGGGAAAAACTCAATAGGGTTGGTGAGCGACCATCGGGAGATGTTTGGGACATGAGTGCGCTAAGATCGACACTCTTATTTAAGCTTAGTGGGCAGGGCTTATGTACTGCAGCTGCAGATTTGTTTGATGCTTTACAATTAGACACATTTTCACTCTTAAGTGATGCAGTGCTTGTTGGGAGTTGCGGCCTAAGTGACGCTTGGTGTTGGGACATGAGGACAGACAGGGATGGTGCCTCTGAAAATCCAGGAGAAACATTTGCATCAGATGTTCGGATAATGTTTTGAGGACAAGCTGTATGTGAACTATGCACGTTTTGGAGTCCTGGCAAACTGTCATAGAGTTTGGGACTGTTGTCCTGATGCTCCTGTATCAGCTCAGCCAATGAAAGACTTCCAGAGCTCTTTGCTTGCACAGGTACTCCCAGCAGTCCACTGCTTTGCAGGACAGAGCTCAAACTTCCTAACGAGACAGGAAGAGGGGCAGACGGCTTGGAATCTTGCAGTGCTAAACTGCTGAGAGAACAGGTTAAAAGAGATGAAGATGTCACACCCAGACCAGCTGGGACAGATGTGCCCAAAGAGAGACCAGAAGAGAGAGTCGCACCAGAGCCAACAGACAAACTGGAAATAGGTGGGACACTATGACCCTGAGAAAGCACTGTAGAAAGTGGGGCAGCAGGACCAAGAAGAGAACCAAAAGGACTGGTAGTGAGGGGAACTGTGTTATCCAGTGAAAGACCAGTGGAGGGAATTAGTGGAGGAATATTTGTACACTTCTGTTCATGCACAGCTATTAGTTGGGCCAGTGAACTTTGTCCTAAAGTAGACTGCCCACCATCACTACCCAAATTCTGACTCGAAACCACTTTTAAATGGCCTTTTCCCAAACTTCCCAGACCAGGGGGAGGATTCAGACCAGCAGGTATGGACTTGTTTTGGTCAGGCATGGCTAACAGATCACTGAGGTTGTAAGATTGATTGCCGTTTCGATTGCATGAACGTGCACTCGATACAGTCTTAGTACTACTGTGTGAGGAAGGTAATAAGGCTCCTTACCTTACGAGGGCCAATCGTAGTCAAAGAGTGCAACAGAGAGGACGAAGAAGGTGATCGAATTTCATTGGTTAGCCGAGACCACAGAGAAAGCAAGAAAAAGGCAATACATTACACACTTTAAAATTAAGGACATCTGCGATAAAAAAACAGCAAGCATTGAGAAAAAATAAAATCTTACATTTTTATATATTATAATTATAATTTAAAGAAGAAAGGTGCTCTTCTTTAACATTACATTTCATTTATACACAATAATAATAGTAGTAAATATTTGTATGAGTTATTAGTCATAGTATCTTTTAAATTATTTTAATGTATTATTATTATTATTTATTCATTTATTTATAGCCTCCAAGACTGAAAAATATTTAGGTTCTCCCCAGTTTCGGAAAAAACCTGGAATTTAGTATTTTCCCCTGAGGCCTCATGCCAACTTCGTGGTTTAAAAAAAAAAGAAAATTCTATCTGTGGTCTTGAAGTGGTTTTCATTTTCATTTTAGATTAAAACACATAATAGGGCTCATTTTTAAGTGGAAGTAACACAGAGTATTCTGGCTTTAAGGGTGTGTAGGGTTTTTCTTTGGTGATGTGTATTGGTGTGGGGTGGAAGGGTGTGTATGTGTACCTTTCTGTGGTGCAGCTGTGGTGATGGGCTCGGGCTGTGAGTTGGTTCTGGCTGGAGGGGCGTGTGTACTGGTGTTCTCCTCAGTTAGTACAAAATCAAGGGCTCTGTGAGGGTCACAGTCATGTTTCAGAGCTGCCTGAGTTAATGTGGAGTCTGGAATTGAATCCCCCAGCACGGCTCTCATCTGATCCAAACAAGTATACAACCGACCTGTCCAAACACAAACAAACAGGACAATAAGGACAGCTGATAAAAAAAAACATTACCAATGGAATATGTTAACATCTCTTAACACAACTGTTTATGTGCATACAGACCCATATGGGAATGTGCAAAACTACACAACCGTCCAAAAGTTTTTGGGTTCAGTAAGATAAGATGCTCTTCTTTTAAACTTGTTATTAATCAATATACCCCATTAATGTATCAAAGTTTCCACAAAACATATTGAGCACAACAACTGTTAATAATAAGATAATAAGAAGAAATGTTTCTTGAGTAGCAAATCAGCATATTAGAATGATTTCTGAGGATCATGTGACACTAAAGACTGTTAAAGTAATGGCCGCTAAAAATTCAGCTTTATTATCACTGGAATAATTACACTACATAATAAAATATAAAACATTTTAATAATATTGAACTATTTTTTTTTTTTAAAGTAGCCTTGGTGAGCATAAAAAATATTTTACAAAATAACTGAACATGAATGGTAGAGTACATATGCTTAAAAAATCTGCTTGGGTTACCATAATTGGCTACATGTCACATCACTTTTCACTTTAAATTACATATACTAACAGGAGCATTATACATAGCAGAAAATATGCAAGTATTTGATTAGAGATGCCCCGATACTAAATTTCTCTGCCGTAACCAATAGTAGATTATTCAAAATGATATCTACTGATAACGATAGTTTTCTTAAGGAATAAAATCTCTCCTAACCGATGCTATTAACTTCATAGGGAACCTCATCACTTGGCACATATACTAAACGGTAAAATTAGCAACAGAGCTATTATATTCAACGGCTATTTATTTACACTCAAATAAAATTTAAATGTCTGTTTACAACTCATTTGCACACAGTCTTCATAAATACCTGTCTTCAAACATATAGTTATAAGTAAAAAAGCTACTCTTTATTGTTGTTTTATAGCTAACTAATGAATTGTAAACAGTGGATAACTTAGCAGAGGTAAGTGCCACGTTGAGGGACATACTGTTCACGATTTGTTTTATTGACATCTTTCCGCAGTTGAAACACTGATTGAGTGATAACATAAGACATGATACATTTTGGTAAGCTATACTGTATCTTTCAACATACCTTCTGATGCTCATTCATGTTTATTTTGAGCGGTTAAACTAACTTATTAAAGTAGAAGAGTCTCATGCTCTGCGCTATGGTGCGACAGCTATCTGTCACATCAAATTTAAAAGCATCAAAATGATACCAAACAATGTTTGGTGTCGAGAAAAACTGCAGATCTTGCCACCCTGGCTTGAACTACGGGTGATTTATTGAGTCAAATAGAGCCTGCTTTAATGTTGCTATTTATACCGATTACCAAACCGAGTACAGATTATCGGCCGATACATCTCTTGTCTTGATGGCTATAAACTATATATAAACTTCATTCTGGAAGTCTATAGGTCTAACTTTTAGACTGTCTGCCATTTAAAATCCTCTGAGAAGGATACATCTCTATATTCATATTCTCTATGTTTTGTTTAAAGCTCTACCATTAAAAATATAAAAACTAGATAAACTTACTAGCCAACTAGATCACTAGGTGACCATCTTAACCCATAAAGTCAGTCTGTACCTTGCTGTAGTGGGTCTAGTGTGCTTGCAACAGTGGGAGAGGTGGGCATCTCCTCTTCCTCCTCATATTCTGCCTCTTCCAGAGTTTCTACATGTCGAGCCTGCCTCGAGTCTTGACGTGAATAGATAAACTGTGCGGCTATGAAAAACATGAATCCACAAACATCACAACAGACATAAGTTAATGTTACGTAATCCTTATTAAACAGTAAACATATTAGAGGATTAAAAGAAAACACAAATGGCATTGCAATGGGTAATACATACACAGGCACTAAAATTCATAGATTACTGGGTTCAAACCAAATCTATCAATTTAATCAATCATATATCACCAAATGATATGCAGATGATAATTAAACAATCTTCAATTTAAAAATATAAATTACTTTACTTATGACTTATGTAAATGACTGTGCCCACATATTCATACATTTAATTAATACTAAACACAAACCAGTGGCAGGAGAGATGCAGTAGTCATCTTCCACTGACTGCCCGTACATGTCATCATCATCAAAGTCTATGAACAAGGAAGAAATCGAGACAATCCATGTTATATTCCTAGTTAGTTAAAGTAATCCTGCTGGATCAACATACAGAAAAGCATTGATGGGGACGAAAAAAAGCTTTGCTTAGTCCTAAGAAAGGTTATGAATAAAACTGGCAGTCAAAAAGCACAAATACAGGGTTGAAATAAGAGTAAATGTATGTATCCTTAAGAAGAAAAAGAAACCAGTTGTTATTTGTCTTGTATAAGCTAGATACCTGATTTGTGTTCACCAAAATATAAAAGCAAAATGTAATGTTAAGTGTGCCCTGTGTTTACTAATTACTAAATACTACTAAGTTACTGGAATTTAAAAGCACAGAAGTCGTTATCAGGTGCACAGTACAGCTGTTAGCTTCTGAAACAGTAGCACGACAGCAGTCTGTCATAATCTGCTGCACTGAACACTGGATAGATAAATAAACCAGCTAACTGAGTTAGCAACAATACAGGCCTCATTGCATAAAAGCGGTTAAATATCATATCCCCCCAATATACCTTCGTCGTAGTTATAACCTCGGACATTCCTGTGACGGGACATTTTTTGTTCGATAGCGTTCTTTCACGTAAACACAGTACGCGAGGCAAGAAATCCTTGTTAAGGTAATGTTTAGACATACGTCTCTGCCGCCATGATGACGGCCATCAGGAACAGGAGAGGCGCGCATGCGCAGTGAGAAAATACGCGGACTTCTAAAAGCCTCTAAAACTCTATGAAGAAGATTGAACTTTTTAGTTTGTTGTTTTTAGATTGTTGTTTTTATGGAAATAAATAATTTTATAACTAGAATTTAGACGGATATTATAGATAGCATTGTAAGTTTAGCACATTTTCATTTTGTGTATCAGAAAATATTTAGACAGATATAAATATATGTCTGCTGTAAACTTTGCATAATTTGCAGTCTTTAAAACACTGATGTGTATGACATTGTGTAGCCTATGTAAAACTAAATTTATGACAAGATTAATTGTATAGTTGCATGACAGTTGGAGAACCACTGACAATGGGTTTTCCAGACATAGGTAGCCTACCTATAATGTGTATATGTTTTACTTATTGTGGTGTATTTAATTGGGCTTTTGACCTCCTTACAGCTGCCCAAGTGGAGAAAAAATCCCCAGTCAGGTTTATCTGTCCTTGGAACACAAGACTCAGCAGCTGCAAAACCAGCTTCTGGAAACCACCTTCAATCTTCCTCCTCCTCTCTGCTGTATCAGATTTTTTAGGATCTTGATCTTTCAGTTTCAGTAATTAACAATGACCCTAAAACTGTGGAAAATCAGTTTAGTTCTCAGTTTATATCTCCTTAATTATCATTAATACTGGGCTATAGGAAACATAAGGTGAACATTTAAATATAAAAGAGAGGGCATAGGAGTTATAATATTATGGTAAATCATTTTGATTATCATTTAATGTCTTACAAGTCAGGAAAACTGAGGTAATGTATGAATGAGTTGTTCTGTACAGCAGGTAGTTACAGAGACATAATGAGAGAGATTTAACCACAGTTACTAATCTCATACTGTTTGTGCTAAATAGGTTTCATTCACATCTGCATGGCATTTAAAACTTTGAGAACATGTCTAAATTTAGCTTATACACACTCAGCACTGCAGATATACAGATGCTTCAGGCTTTCTTAGAGTGACCCAGATACTGTATATCAAGTCTACAGAGTGGGTTACTTAGACATGGGTGGGAGGGGTTCCTTCCATGTGCATAATAATCAACCCAATCTCAACTATTTCATAAGGTGGTGATTTCATATGATGTACTTTTTTATGTGAAAAAATGAAAGCAAGAAGCTTCACCCCATACCTTACCAGGAGTGGGGCATTAGACAATTGTAAGAAAATGTATGATAGAATTAATGTGAATTAGCCATCAATTTGAAATCAGCAATTCTGTATAAATTTGTACGATGTGATTCATACGGATACCTATGGTTTTTAGTAAAAAATGTAAGCATGAAGGTCCACCCCTACCCCATTACATCAGTGGGTGTAAGCACATTGTACCAAAATGCAGGATGAGATTGTGCGAAGTTATACAAATAAGCTATCAGTTTGGACGAAATGTTAAATATTAATTAATTGCCTTGAGAGTTTGTTGGAAAAACAGTTTTAATGCATTACATGAGTGGGAGGGGTTTTTCCATGTGAAGAAAAAGCAACCCAATCTCCCCAAAAAAAAAAAGTATTTTACAAGGTAGTGATATCGTATATATTTATACAATGTGATTTGTACAGAAACATGTGATTAAAAAAAAAACATAAGAATGAAGGTCCATGCCTAAACATAACCATCAGTTGTGAGAGTCCGAACGAAAATGTGGTTTCACAAGTCCAAATGATTCAGCCACCAGTTTGCAAAAACGTAAACTAGCTGCGAATTGTCATTATAGTGTTGGTAAAAGAGAGTCAATGCATGACATATATGCATAATTACTTTGTGTTTTCTTGTTGTAGTTGAAAAGTAAACTAAAATAGCAACAAGCAGAATACAAAACAGGACATAAACATTTGACTAACCCATGATTCACCTCCAGTGTGGTATGTGCATGTGGTGGGGGATGTTTCATTCACTGCATTTTTCTAAAAAGTGTTACCCACAGGTTTTGTTGGTGGCTGGGTATTAGGGCCGTCCTTAGGGGTGTGCAACTGGTGCAGTCTTACCGGGCCCCGTGCTTGAGGGGGCCCCGTGGGGAACGGACTGATGAGAACCACCCCCCCCCCCCCCCCCAACCAAGGAGGCCCACACTCCCTACTTCGCACCGGGCCCCACATTAGCTAAGGACAGCCCTGCTAGGTATCATGGTGAGGATACATGGGAGGGACAGAAATAACATTCATCATTTTAACTAAGCCTTAAACACAAGACAGTCTCACGCATCATTAAGTCTGTATAGTCTGCATGTTGTGTCTGTTTCCATACTGACTCACAAACATTTTGAGGTCACAAACATGCTGCAATGGAAGACTGTGCACTTTAACATCATCATGCAGATGCACTCCCATGAAGTGATCCTCCTTGTGCATTTGATGTTTTTATACACATTTCAAGAGCCTCAGACATGTGTTTGAGTGGTACAGCGCCATGAATCATCCAGTTAGTTACAGTGATTTCAGGGCATTACAGATGAGCAATGGGTTTTTCTTAATGCTATATTTCATAACTGCAATAGTAATTATGATATTTTTAATAATATTATAACATATAAAATAATACTCTTCAGTTGTTGGAATTTATTGCGGTTTTCTGGAATAGTTAATTCATTATTTTTTGTCAATCTTGGCACTCTGCTGTCAAATGTGAACAATATGAATCAAATTATTGTGAAGGTAGTTTTTTGATTCTGCTGGGTTTGGTGTTAGGTTTCTACACAATGCTATAGTATATGACACCACAGCAAATAGTGTAGTTTTGAACTCTTGTGTATTCTAGTCATAAATCACCTGCTACCTCGTAGGGAAGTAGACTACTGAAATAAAATGGCGACTTTGTAAGTGTTTTCACTTTTAATGAAGCACCCCCGCAATAACCCCTCCTTGTTTTGCAGTAGAATTGATAGATGGGCGCTCTCAGCGCGCGCGCAGACTCAACAGACGCGCGTTCACGACCTACGAGCTCTGCTGAGCACGTGAGCGTCAGTGGTCAGAAACAATGGCTCAAGCTGACCGATATGATAAGTGACGGTCACAATATGCCAACCAAGTGAGCGCAATGAGCAGACAACCTATAAAACAAAACATATAGACCACAAGCCTCAAGAGTGTGTGTCAAAGTGAGTCTGCTAGTTACCCTCCTCGATGATTATGCAATTACGCAGACTATCACATGGCATCAGGTTGGAAATGTCAGAGAACTTAATCAAGCTGCACTACTTTTCCATCCAGACAAATAACCTGTCCATGACTTTCAGTACCAATGTGCCATATGTATTGTGTAATATAGGTCCTGACGCTAGGTGAAATTGTTAGCAACGCAGAAGTGGTAAATTTCTGGAAAAGGAAAAGCGAAACTGTTGTTAGCTACCCAATGAAAGCGAGAGAAGTCGAACGAATAAAATATCAAGCTGTTTTCTAGGTAATTGGCTTTTAATGACCGTACACCTGCATCTTATTATTGGGAACTTCAGAAAGTGCTGCAGTCGAATGATGTGATGGATCTGAAATGTATTCGTTATATATACTAAAATACATTATAAAAATACCCTGGCGGTGTTTTCTGCACTGTTATTAAGTGTAATACTACTGCTTTAATGAATCCACGCTTCGATGAATCAAACAGAATTACCGGTAAATGTTTTTCATTTTTGACTCATGTCCCACTGGAAATCTAAAGCATCGTAAAGGCTCGTGAGTCTTCGATCAATCAAGTCAAATTAATGGCTGGTTATCCATATGACAACATGTAAAATTACACATCAAATTTTTTGAAGTCATAAAAGTTTTTTCTGTGTATTTTTTACAAATACAGTTATTGTCATTTACAGATCTGCATTTGTGGTGCTTCTAGAATGTCTTGTAAATCAGGGTTCACAGGGAATACGTTTTGAAAGAATTGTGTTAAATTATTTGTTATCCTCTACTAAACTCTTAAACGATCTTACCATTTGGCAAACAAGACAAAAATATTTTTTACAATATTTTTCACAGTATTTCATCATCAAGAGAATCGAACAGCGCAATGTCTTTACGATTCCGTCACTCACTGCAGCACAGCCTCAGTACCGCAGAACTGTGACAAGTCGAGAGAGGATGCCCGCATGGACCCCTCACGCTCTTTCACAGTTTGCCAAACTTTCAATCCCACTCAGAGTCCACATTGTCCTCTAAGAAACTCACTGCTACCCCTCCTTCTCTTTTACCTCGAAAAACACAATATAATTGTTCCAAAAGTACAACAGTGAACGATTAGCGCGGACCTCTCCCTCTAAAGGCGCTCTGATGTCTGAATAGTAGAGCGGTTGTGCGCGTGCGCAGAACCCGAGGCGCCAAATTTAGCGGGAGGGTGAGACAGCCCTAGCTTGGTCTGATGGATCTGTTTACAATATCGCACACTCCGTAGAGAGCTTAATATTGGCACTTCCTCCTCGAAGAGGAGCTGACAGCACTCCCACTTCAGCACACTTGAGCCGAGCGCACTCACCATCACCTCTACCCTCCTCTTGAACAGCAGGATGGCGAGGCGGCACAGACACAGGTGAGTTTTAAGAGTTACGCGTTTTGATGAGCCCATGTGTTTCCTTTATATGATGAGACTGCGCTCCACAGCCACACGCGGGCATTTAGACACAAGACTTGACAGTTCGTCCTGACAATATTTAATTTACTAAATGCATGCTCAACAGGGGAGCGCTTGTATTTAGTTGCACTTTAACAAACGCACCCATCTCTCCGCGGAATAGTTCCTTCTGGTTGCGCCGAACAGGTGTATGGCATGTGCGCTCCCCGCTCGCGCGGTGGTCTCGCGCTCGTGTTTATTTAAATTTTCATTCATTCCCCGTGCGCGTGCGAGTCCACTGGACGGGTTACTATGAGATTCGGTACTTCCCCCCAAAAATACACACTCGATATGATTCAGAAACAATGGACGAGAGGCACAGTGTGAGCGGCGACGTGTGGTTGAAAAATAGCGGGCGATTGCAGAAACATCTTGGCTTGTTCACGTGTTATTTTTGTAACTGTTCACGAGTTTTTTTTATGGAAGTAGTTCAGCATTTTAACGTTTGGATTAATTTTGAGATTATATGTAAACCGGATGGATTATATTCACTGAGTTTTCTAAATCCGCCTAACAGTTGTCGGATTTGGATAGCTAGTATTATGGTCTTAAAGGGATAGTTCACCCCAAAAAAATAATTCGGACATCATTTACTCACTCTCGTGCGGTTCCAAACTCCCATTACTTTCGTTTTTGAGTCGGACGTAGAAAATGTAGGGAGAACATTGGGTCTGACAGCTCTGTGACCATTTACTTTTACTGCATCTTTTTTTTTTCCATGCATTGAAAGTGAATGATGACAGCGGCTGTCATCCATTGTAATATTTCTATTTGAAGAAATATTAGACGGATGAAAGAGAAAAGTGACGACAGAATGATAATTTTTGCATGCATTCTCCCTTTAAGTTAGAGCTATAATAAGCATGTGCTTTTTTAATAAATACTGACATTTTTTAACAAATTCAGACAATAGGTTAAGAATGAGGCATTTGTTGTATTGGATGAGATGATAGCGATAAACTCAGACTGATATAAAAAAAAAAACTCCTCTGAACACGGTTTCAGCCACATCTGGACTATTTTGACAAAAAATTAAATTCACACGTATAGTTAGTCAGCAACCCTAAATGCACACTAAAATGAAACTACCTATTTGACTGTCTTTTTTTATTTCAGTGAGCTAGGTACGTTTTGAGATTTACATTTCCAGTTAAATACTTGTAGTCGCGGATGTTAGCTATCATCTTAATCTTAAAGTTTTAAGAATTGTCATTAAGGATCAAAGTGAGGTTTAAAAGTCCATAAACACACATACACCTGCGGCACAAAGGCTAGGAGAACATTATTCTCCACGTCTGCTTGTGCTCCATCCTGATTGGCCAAGAGCCGGCCAGGTGAGATGGTTTTGACAGTACCTGTGCAGGTCTGAACATGCTTCCCATCATGAAACAGTGCCAGTCCACACACACGCTCACTGTTTCTGTGGAAACCAAAAACATCAGAACAGGTTTCTCTGAGTGTGTCCCCCTGCACCCTAACCTGCCGGCTGTACTGGTTCATCAACTCTAGTTTTGTGTTGACTGTGTTATCGCTTAATTTTTCTATAACGCGTGATAGACATATCCTGGTAAAAGTTTTTTTTTTATATGTCAACAGCACATATCTAACATGATAATGGCAATCTGCTCCTGTCTTCTTTCCTGTCCCTCACTCCCTTATTTCTTTTTCATCATCCTTAATGTTTGCTTTTGCGGTTTCATTGTTTACCCCCCCCCCCACACACACACACACACCTCCCCCCATACTCTATCTCTTGTTATCTCACAATCTATCATTTTCTCCCCCCTCCAGTGTTTACAGTAGCGAGGAAGATGATGATGATGTGGAGATTTATGATCATGACTATGATGGTCCTCATGCCAAGACAGGAAAACGCCACCTTGGCAAGACACGCTGGACCCGTGAGGAGGTATGCTACACATTGTCTGGCTTTGTTTGAGTGTTAGTTTCTTTTTAATCTAATCCTCTGGTGCATACTTAAAAAACAGAAATAAATGCAAGTTATCATTTGTTATTTTTTATTATTACAAATTAATAATTACAAATACATTTTCAACATACGTGTATATATATATATATATATATATATATATATATATATATAATTAATTCAAAGTGGATCTTGTACACGCCAAGTTTTAGATTTTCACCCGGCCAATTTTTGACACTCAAATGTTTTGTAAACATGTTCTAGTTGTTTTTCATTGATATTGTATCCTGTGTATTCATTAACAAATGGACCATACTGTATTTGCATTTAGTTTAACTGATAACCCTGGGTTTTTCATGCACTTTTCATGACTTATTGTTTCATGTTAACATTATTTATGTATTGTTTGTTTGTTTTTTTGACAATGCATTATTTAATTGGTTATGTATTCAATGCTAAAGTGTTGTGACTTTTTCTCTACAGGATGAGAAGTTGAAGAGGCTGGTAGAGCATCATGGCTCTGAAGACTGGAAAGTCATAGCCAGCTTCCTGCCTGTGAGTGTGTGTTTGTGTGCGTCCATGTATATGGCTTGTGTATTTAGACTTTAGGGGGTTAAGTTAGGTTATGTTAGGTGTGGTGTTTTTTTATATGTGCATTTGCATGTGAATAGCCAAAGGATCAGGTACTGTAGAAGTGTGTGCACGTTTTGGAGGATTTTGCATAATTGGGTATTCCTCATTGGTTGGCCTAGTTTGGAACAGAGTCAAATGGGGGGCGGGGGGTGTTTGTTCAGAATCCACTGTGCACCTGCATGCACACACGGATGTACACACACACACACACACACACACACACACAAATGTGCATTCAGGTAGAAACATATGTTCACATGCAAATGTATACAATTTCCCAGGCATTAAAACAAACAGTACACAAACACACGTAACTACGAGATTTATGCAGTCAAAAATCAGCTACTTCTAGATATAGATTTCCTTGCGTCAATCTCAAAACATGAACAAGAATCAGAAACTAAAGTTGTTTCATTTCTGATTCACTCTGTGGGGTTTCCGAAACACCTGGGATCTCATGTGCAGAACACTGAACTCATATTAAACACAATTTACTCTAATTCAAAGTACACACCACATTGACAACCTAAAATTAGTTACCATTCTCTATTACCTAACTGTAATTGTGTGTGTGTGTGTTCGTGTGTGTGTCACAGAATCGCACAGATGTTCAGTGTCAGCATCGCTGGCAGAAAGTTCTCAACCCTGAACTTATCAAAGGACCATGGACTAAAGAAGAAGACCAACGGGTAAGACATCTACAATTTGGCACAAAATAACCATACCACAACCAGAATGTTACCTCGTTAACCAAAATACAGCCACAGGATTGCAGTTACAAAACCAACCAATCCGCATGCAGCCAGGAGAATGTTATGGGAGAAAATAAAGATCCATTAAGTGGTGTTGTGTTGTAATGATTAACTGGTGGGACCAGGTGTTTCTCTATTTATCATCATTTTTATGACCCCAGCAGAAGTCATTAGCAGGTGTATTTTGCAGATATTCAGTGTAATACCACTAACTATATCTGTGTGCAATCCTAAAACACTTATGCAATGTTAGTTCCCTTTCTCTATGGGTTTGTGCTAGGCTGTAATACACCCCCCCCCCCCCTCAATTCTTTCTGCGTACCATCCTTTGCGGCACTTTTATCTTCACTTATGATTTTCTTTTTTCTCTCTCTGTCTCAGGTGATCGAGTTGGTTCAGAAGTATGGCCCCAAACGTTGGTCTGTGATTGCAAAACACTTAAAGGGAAGGATTGGGAAACAATGTAGAGAGCGCTGGCACAACCACTTGAACCCTGAGGTGAAGAAAACTTCCTGGACTGAGGAGGAAGATCAGATCATCTACCAGGCGCATGAGAAACTTGGAAACCGATGGGCTGAGATTGCCAAGCTACTTCCGGGCAGGTAAAGAAATGGTATTGAAAACTATATTCTATGTATTTTTATGTGATAGTAACAATTTAATATTATGTTCTTGTCATCAGAACTGATAATGCCATAAAGAACCACTGGAACTCCACTATGCGGCGGAAAGTCGAGCAAGAAGGCTACCTGCAGCACGCCGCTAAAATCAGCGCCAATCCGCTAAATAACAGCTACGCTAAATCTCACCTCCTGAACTACAGTCAGACACCGACCAATACATCCATGCCTGCCTCGTCCATGAGCAATCAGTATCCGTACTACTCACTACTGTCTGACTCACAACGGGTATGAGTAACCTTATCTCACAAATGTTTACCTATTAAAATAATAGTACTGTTAGCCTTAGCGTTAAAGTTAAAACAGTGTTTTGCATGAATGCTGTTTCCACAGTTGGTAATTGATACCTTTTGTTTCTCTTGTGTTTAGGTGCCATTTCCACTTGCTGTTCAGTTGAACATCATGAACATTCCTCAACATGGCACCGCTGCTATCCAGGTAACCCAAGAGCAAATGACACTGAAATTACTTTTAATCAGCATGGATGCATTCAATTCAAACGACAGTATATATATTAGATGAATAGACTGAGTTTTGTTTCACTGTGCTCTGTTTTGAATCCTGTGATATAGAGACACTACAGCGAAGAGGACCCAGAGAAAGAAAAGAGGGTGAAGGAGATTGAGATGCTCTTGATGTCAACAGAAAATGAGCTGAAGGGACAGCAGGCACTACCAGTAAGCGTGTGTGTGTGTGTGTGTGTGTGTGATTAATTGGAGGAAGCATCTGGGGGTCTATTTCACATTTTAACTGCTTGGCTAAATGATGCAATTGTGCCTTATCACACCACAAGCTCTGTTTAACTCCTTGTGCAACTCCGAACCCCCTCCCAGCACTTCACATCATTCAACTCGACAAGTTCCCTTTCTTTCTGACCATTCTTCCTGTATGCATCCCTCTCTTTATTTTGCTTAATTTCTGTCCTATGCCCACAGAGCTTCTCTCTCTAAATATTTGTCCTGCCCTCTCTCACAGATCTCCATGAGTGGCTACGGTGGGTGGAACCGAGGCTCTTTGACGGACAGCTCAGTTGGTGTGGTGGTTTCAGTCCCGGCTCCATCCCTAGAGCAGGGATGCCTTCCAGAAGAAAGCGCCCATGGCAACACAAACAGCCCAAACAATGACGCCAGCTCCACTTTACCGGAGTTTATTGATGCCATTGATTCGGTAAGAGACCATGAAAGGATCCTATATTATATCTCAAAGGAATGGTCAGCTAATAACCAGCGTTTAAATACCTGTCACCCTCGGTGTCCTCATGTGATCTCGTCTTCTCAGGCCCCATCTATCTGGGCCAACATACGCTCTGATAGGAGGTTTCCTAAAATGGGAGCTCAATCCAGTCAGGGTTCGCCCACCCAGAGCACATTTCTTTGCTCTACGCCTAAACATTCAGCCACCAGACATCTGCCTTTTTCTCCCACTCAGGTAGCCTGAAAACACTCTACCCTAATCAGTCAGTCACCTAATAACTCAATCATTGATTATCTGATCACCCTGAATCAATATCTTCACACTAATACAAATCAGCCTGCATTAGTCAATATCAGTAGGATTCATCTAAAAGTCATATAACCCATATTTATGGCCTTATTTTTTAGGGTCTAAAGTGTGTGCTAGGGAGTGTATTACATTAGATCTTAGTGGTACACTTTTATGACGCCCCAAATTATTTTATCTCTTCATAATGAGTGTTTAATAAGTGGTACTGTTTATTTTTTTTGCTTGTCTTATAATTGGTTGGTTTAAGTAAATTAGATTTTCTAATGATGTCAAACACTAAATAATCAAGAGAGCCTCAGAAATCGTTCGGGTTCAGCTCAGGATTGTGCGTTAAAGAATGTTGAGGTTTTCTTGATTACCAAGGAGAATTTGAAAGAAAATGTCCAATGAACACTGGGTTATTGACATACAATTTTAAGCATGCAATCATATTGCACTTCACAATTTAACACTTATCATATATTTGCAGTGATCTACACTACATGCTAGTGTTGTTCTGATCATGCATTAACATAACATCATGCTACCATAATGCTTTTAGCCTAGAGACGGTGTTTACTGTGTTCTAACACTAATATGTGAAACTTATGCTTAAATTTATGCTGATTTTGACCCCATTTAGAGGTCCTCCTACACCTCTGAATATTGAGTATGTGGTTTTCAGTTCAATATCTGACTGTTGTCTTCTTTCCCTCTGTTGCAGTTCTTTAATGCATCCGTAAGCCCAGACTCAGACAGTCAAAACTTACCTGTCACGCCCTCCCCTGTCTGCTCCCAGAAAGCACTGCAGCAAGAACTTGCTCTTCGGCCTCAGAAGGAAAATGAACTGTAAGGATCCATTCCAGTATTCTCTTCATTTGCAATTGTGTTCTTTGTGATATGATTGAGACTTAATGAGATTAATGTGATTCTAATGAGGTACTCACATACATATGTGCATTCTGTTTCAGGTTCAGGACCCCAAACCTGAGGCGTTCCATCATGGAGTGCTCTCCTCGCACACCCACTCCATTCAAATCCACACTGACAATGCAAGACACCAAATACGGACCATTGAAGAGGGTGAGTCTAAATTACATCAATTTAAAAAAAAGTTACCTAAAACGGTAAATTATATATTCAATAAAAAGTTACATTTATATTATAATTTGTATTTTTATACAATTCATATATGTATGTATATATATGTATTATTATATTTCAAGCTATGGATGATTTAAAATTCTATACAATTTTATGTAACATAAAAAAAAAAAAACATTTTAAATGCTACAAGTCAAACAGCACAACATTATTGTACAGTACAAAAAAATATTCATTTTTAAGATTTGCTAAAGATTTAATATTATTATTTATTTACATTGATTATATTATTTAGTGTAATGCATTTCAAAATTAACGTTGAAAGTCAGAGCTAGAAAACGAGCATGCACAATGCAATATTCAATATTATTCAATAAGTTTAAATGCCTTTAATATTGGCCAGTAACCGATATAAAGTGCATCACTAGTTTGGAGTATTTTATTCAAGACTCTGTTCTGGTTCCAGGCCCACAGTCCTTCAATGGACTCTGGAGTGGTTGGGGCTATTAAACAGGAGCCTCAGGAGTGTGAGATCAGCATTGGGGCGGTGCATCTGGACCCGCCCCCCCTAAAGAAGATCAAACAGGAGGTCAGTTTGGACTAATGTGTGCTGCTTCATTTGAATACGTCTCAACGTGATTCAAGCTTCTTGTCTGTACATTGTTATTTGAATTTGTTAGTAATATCAGTATGCAGTCAAACTTGTCTTATCTTATGCGTGTTAGAGTGGCTGTGTGAATTAGAAATTAGATATTATATGCAGGATAATGGAAGTAATATACAGTAATTTATGCATGGTGTAATCGGTTCTTATGGATTCGGATCTATAGGTGGAGTCAGCTTGTCTGCAGTGGGAGGGGCAAGATCTCCACACCCAGCTGTTCCCTTCCAGTGGCTCCGCCCACGACATGCCTGTGAGTATCTGGATGTCTCCTGTATATGTACCTTTATGCCAAAGTTGATGTTGTTTCTCAGAATTATGTTAATATTTGACAGCTCTTTCCTCTGTGGGATCTATAGGATCTTTTGACTAGCTCTGTGCTGATGCTTCCAAACGTAGAGAAAACTGAGGATGGACACAAAGCCGCCCATCTGCCCCGCCGACCCATGGGAAGCCCTCTGCAGGTACCACATCTACTATAATGACGCCCTTATATACTCATCTAAAACTAATTCAGACATGATGTTTGGTGGAGTACCAGCTAGTGTAGTTCATTGCATTACTAATGAATATGTAATGATTGTCCATCAGAAAGCATCCAGATAAAAACTTTGAAGACTAATGTTTTTATGCTTTACTTTATTAAAATGAAATGTTTTGCTTTAATATGTATATGTTATGTATGTGTTGTAGGCTGGTAAATCTTAATTGCTCATTTTGTAGTAGCACAGATCAACTTTATGACTCCAGGTGCTGAATTGCACCATAAAATTGTGAAGTTATGATACAGAAGTGTAGGCGATACAAAACCTGACCTTCACCTTTTGTCTTTTTTTTTTTTTTTTTTTTTACTTCTCTCCATCTTAACTTCCTCTCTTTTTCTTTCTCTCTCTCTCTATCTCTTCTTTTCTCTCTCTCAGCAGTTGAGCACATGGGAACAGGTGCTTTGTGGGAAGACGGAAGAGCAGACGATGCCCACTGAAGCCACGCACAAATACCTCAGCAATTATTCTTCACGAGCACTGGTCATGTAAAGAGACAGATAGAATGAGACAGAGACAAATATAGAAAGGGAAGAAGATGGTGGGAGAGTGAAAGAAGACAATCATTCTGAAAAGAAGTAAAAGAGGAACACTCCTACACTTATGGTACATTATTTGGGAGAGGCTAAAAGCCATTTTGTAGACTGCACAGTCGATGTTAGTCGCCACTGTTTAAGCTGTGCCGTCATTTGATTCAAGCAACCAAAGACATTTTTCACGTTGTGTTTTTCTACCTTTTTTTAATTGCAATTTAATAATATTGTATTATATATTTTGTATTATATATGGGAAATGAATTCTCTATGTGGGTTCTAATTTTATGGATTTTAATATAAGGAACAATTTGCAGTAATTTATTATTATTTTGTATTAAGAATAATAATTAACTACGGTGGGCGCCTTTGCCAGTGTTTGACCCCAGTATTGCTCACTTCTTAATCGCTAAATGTGTGTTAATTGTAAGGAGTGTGTGTCCTCCTAGCATTATCAAAATCATACACCCAAAACTAGACAAGATTTGTGGGTGTCCGACAGAACTGCCCTTGCAGAGATCGTATGTATTTAAATGCCTAACCTAATGCCTAACAGCACTGCTATGTATTCCTGGCCAAAACAAATTGTGCCCAATGCCTAAAAATGACTTTGCCAAGTTTGAAAATTCAAGTTTGCCTAATGTAGATTTTTGGTGATATATCTAGTGTACAAAGGTACTCTGCCAGTTTAGTAGTTTTGCCATTTCAAAAGCGTTCAAGATCGAAACCACCACATCAAGCTTTCACCGTATTAGCACTATTTCAGGTTTTAGATCAACTATGCAGAGATTTCAACAGAACAAAAAGTGTTTTTGTTTTTTTTTCCAGTTTTTGTATTTGCTCAATATGAAAAACAAGGTTTACCAAGCATTTTCAAAACAAGAGTTTAAACTGTCATAAATTTGCCTTTGAGATGATAAAACATTTCTTAATCATGTTTTCATAAACACATTTGTATGTCAATTTGTAATCAGATTTGCATTGGTATTTCTAGTTTTTTGAAACACTGAAATGATTGTTGCTTTTATACCTAGTCGGCTTGTTTTTGAGATTACAATCAGCCTTTGATACTAAGATTGCAGTGTCCAATCAAAAGCATTTAGCAATAACGTTTTTGTTATTCGCTGCCTTTTTTTGTATTAGCTTCAAGTACAAACACTTTTTTTTACACTGATTATGAACTTTTCATACTTTTTTTTATACAAACTTTTAGAAATGCATTGTAAATAAAGTGTGTTTTGAAAAAAAATCTCTGGATTACTTGTTTCTTTTCCGCTTTGAAAAAATAATTTCTAAAGCCATTATGTTTAAAAAGTGTGTTCTTCTGTGTGTCATAAAATCCATTCACTTACACAGATGTCAATAGATCAAATTAAAACTAATATCTGCATTTGATGGCACATCTCATATAACCCTAACAAAGCAAATGATTTTTATTATTTGATTTATTTATTTTAATGAATACTATACTATTTAATGAATGCTATACACTGACCCTAAAAAGTATCTGAAGACTTGAGGCTTTTTAGTGTAGGAGGTCAGTATGCAACTGATAACAGAGGTATAGGAATATGTAATATTACTAAAATGCTTAAAATCTTTTGGTAACACTTTATTTTAAGGTGTTCTTGTTACACGTTACATATACTTACTTTTAAAATAACAATTAATTATGCATAATTGCATGCAAGTAACCTTAATCCTGACCTTAACCATATAGTAAGCACATGTAGTTAATTTATATCACTCAGTTCTTAAATGTGTAATTATACTGTGTCAAGGACACCTTAAAATAAAGTGCAACCAAGCTTTTTTATTTTTACATGAATGCAACATTAATATACATTTTTTTAAATAAAATGCAACACAAATAGTGGCTATGGCTTTTTAAATAAATGCCACCTGATTTTCAAGTTGGATTATTTAAATGATAAAATCCAAAGACATTGATTCATTTTTAAGTGTGGCCTACCTGAGCCAAAGTGTATCTAATTACTTTTTAAAACCACTGTAAATATGACAAATCACCCCACACTACCAAAATGAAGGCAGCCATTTTCCACAGACACATTAAGTCATCTCAACAATTTGTGTACTCAGTATTTACTCTCGCACCAGTGAGAAAACTACAATTGTATAGTATTCAAATGGTTAGTTGTAGCTCGTAACATAGGAAAGAAATGATAAAGGCTGAGTATAAATGGAGA